>NC_091934.1:28870911-28873411 GCF_041260155.1 Ptychodera flava | reverse complement strand
AGAGGAGAGAGAGAGAGAGAGAGAGAGAGAGAGAGAGAGAGAGAGAGAGAGAGAGAGAGAGAAAGTTATTGTACATGCTTTTACAGTCCCTCAGCTTATGTATAATATTGGCCAATAGACGGTAAATAAGAGTTCTTTTAGTATTGCTTATATATACCAACAGCACATGACTTTAGCAAATAACAAGAAAAAGGTTGTTTCATGGCGTGCAGCTAAGGATATGGGCTTATGTTTGTTTTCTTGTCAGAAATATGTTGATACTACGATTTCTTCATCCCTTCTCGGTACCGAAACAATAAAGCTATGTTGAAATTGTTAAGAAAATAGGGTATAAATAAACTTTATTTCCATGTACATGGCATTTGACATTTGACAATAAAATGGTATATACATGAAGGCCACATCTGCATAAGAGCCAGAACGAAATATACAATCTGTTTATCCTGTTATCATTACCGACACAATCAAGTCTTAAACTGTCATATAACTAATACAGTGGTATAACTTACCCGCTATTACGACCAGAGAGAGAGAGAGACAGAGAGAGAGAGAGAGAGAGAGAGGAGAGAGAGAGAGAGAGAGAGAGAGAGAGAGAGAGAGAGAGAGAGAGAGAGAGAGGAGAGAGAGAGAGAGAGAGAGAGAGAGAAAGTTATTGTACATGCTTTTACAGTCCCTCAGCTTATGTATAATATTGGCCAATAGACGGTAAATAAGAGTTCTTTTAGTATTGCTTATATATACCAACAGCACATGACTTTAGCAAATAACAAGAAAAAGGTTGTTTCATGGCGTGCAGCTAAGGATATGGGCTTATGTTTGTTTTCTTGTCAGAAATATGTTGATACTACGATTTCTTCATCCCTTCTCACTACCGAAACAATAAAGGTTGAAATTGTTACGCAAATAATAGGGTAAATAACTTTATTTCCATGTTACATGGCTTTTGACATTTGACAAGAAAAGGGTATATACATGAAGGCCACATATTCATAAGAGCCAGTACGCAATATACAATCTGTTCATCCTGTTATCATTACCGACACAATCAAGTCTTAAATTGTCATATAACTAATACAGTGGTGTAACTTACAAACTATTACGAACAGAGAGAAAGAGAGAGAGAGAGAGAGAGAGAGAGAGAGAGAGAGAGAGAGAGAGAGAGAGAGAGAGAGAGAGAGAGAGAGAGAGAGAGAGAGAGAGAGGGGGGGAGGGAGAGAGAGAGAGAGAGAGAGAGAGAGAGACAGACAGACAGAGACAGACAGACAGACAGACAGACAGACAGACAGACAGAGAAAGAGAGAGACAGAGAGAGAGAGAGTTATTTTACATGATTTTATAGTCCCTCAGCTTATGTATAATATTGTCCAATAGACGGTAACTAAGAGTTCTTTTGGTATTGCTTATATATACAAACAGCACATGACTTTAGCAATTAACAAGAAAAAGGTTTTTTCATGGCGTGCAGCTATGGATATTGGCTTATGTTAGTTTTCTTGTCAGAAATATGTTGATTCTACGATTTCTTCATCCCTTCTCACTACCGAAACAATAAAGGTTGAAATTGTTACGCAAATAATAGGGTAAATAAATTTATTTCCATTGTTCACGGCTTTGACATTTGACAAGAAAAGGTTATATACATGAAGGCCACATATTCATAAGACACAGTATGCAATATACAATCTGTTCATCCTGTTATCATTACCGACACAATCAAGTCTTAAATTGTCATATAACTAATACAGGGGTATAACTTACTTCCTATCACGACCAGAGAGAGAGAGAGAGAGAGAGAGAGAGAGAGAGAGAGAGAGAGAGAGAGAGAGAGAGAGAGACAGAGAGAGAGAGAGACAGAGAGAGAGAGAGAGAGAGAGAGAGAGAGAGAGAGAGAGAGAGAGAGAGAGAGAGAGAGAGAGAGAGAGAGAGAGAGAGAGAGAGAGAGAGAGAGAGAGAGTTATTGTACATGATTTTATAGTCCCTCAGCTTATGTATAATATTGGCCAAAAGACGGTAACTAAGAGTTCTTTTGGTATTGCTTATATATATCAACAGCACATGACTTTAGCAATTAACAAGAAAAAGTTTTTTTCATGGCTTGCAGCTATGGATATTGGCTTATGTTTGTTTTCTTGTCAGAAATATGTCGATTCTACGATATTTTCATCCCTTCTCACTACCAAAACAATAAAGGTTGAAATTGTTACGCAAATAATAGGGTAAATAACTTTATTTCCATGTTACATGGCTTTTGACATTTGACAAGAAAAGGGTATATACATGAAGGCCACATATTCATAAGAGCCAGTACGCAATATACAATCTGTTCATCCTGTTATCATTACCGACACAATCAAGTCTTAAATTGTCATATAATAAATACAGTGGTATAACTTACTTGCTATCACGGCAGAGAGAGCGAGAGAGAGAGAGAGAGAGAGAGAGAGAGAGGAGAGAAGAGAGAGAGAGAGAGAGAGAGAGGAGAGAGAGAGAGAGAGAGAGA
>NC_091934.1:28863411-28865911 GCF_041260155.1 Ptychodera flava | reverse complement strand
CTATTGTATTGTTATTTAATGTCCATGGTACATTGCTTTTGACATTCGACAATAAAATGGTATATACGTGAAGGCCAAATATGCATAACAGCCAGTACGAAATATACAATTTGTTCATCCTGTTGCCATTACCGACACAATCAAGTCTTAAATTGTCATATAACTAATACAGTGGTATAACTTACCGACTATTACGACCAGAGAGAGAGAGAGAGAGAGAGAGAGAGAGAGAGAGAGAGAGAGAGAGAGAGAGAGAGAGAGAGAGAGAGAGAGAGAGAGAGAGAGAGAGAGAGAGAGAGAGAGAGAGAGAGAGAAAGTTATTGTACATGCTTTTACAGTCCCTCAGCTTATGTATAATATTGGCCAATAGACGGTAAATAAGAGTTCTTTTAGTATTGCTTATATATACCAACAGCACATGACTTTAGCAAATAACAAGAAAAAGGTTGTTTCATGGCGTGCAGCTAAGGATATGGGCTTATGTTTGTTTTCTTGTCAGAAATATGTTGATACTACGATTTCTTCATCCCTTCTCGGTACCGAAACAATAAAGCTATCCGTTGTAAGCAAATAATAGGATAAATAAACTTAAGTCCATGGTACATGGCATTTGACATTTGACAATAAAATGGTATATACATGAAGGCCACATCTGCATAAGAGCCAGAACGAAATATACAATCTGTTTATCCTGTTATCATTACCGACACAATCAAGTCTTAAACTGTCATATAACTAATACAGTGGTATAACTTACCGCTATTACGACCAGAGAGAGAGAGAGAGAGAGAGAGAGAGAGAGAGAGAGGAGAGAGAGAGAGAGAGAGAGAGAGAGAGAGAGAGAGAGAGAGAGAGAGAGAGAGAGAGAGAGAGAGAGAGAGAGAGAGGAGAGAGAGAGAGAGACGAACAGACCGACAGACAGACAGAAAGACAGACAGACAGACAGACAGACAGAGATAGAGAGAGACAGAAAGACAGAGAGTTATTTACATGATTTTATAGTCCCTCAGCTTATGTATAATATTGGCCAATAGACGGTAACTAAGAGTTCTTTTGGTATTGCTTATATATACCAACAGCACATGACTTTAGCAATTAACAAGAAAAAGGTTTTTTTCATGGCGTGCAGCTATGGATATTGGCTTATGTTTGTTTTCTTGTCAGAAATATGTGATACTACGATTTCTTCATCCCTTCTCACTACCGAAACAATAAAGGTTGAAATTGTTACGCAAATAATAGGGTAAATAAATTTATTTCCATGGTACATGGCTTTTGACATTTGACAAGAAAAGGGTATATACATGAAGGCCACATATTCATAAGAGCCAGTACGCAATATTCAATCTGTTCATCCTGTTATCATTACCAACACAATCAAGTCTTAATTGTGAAATAACTAATACAGTGGTATAACTTACTTCCTATCACGACCGGAGAGAGAGAGAGAGAGAGAGAGAGAGAGAGAGAGAGAGAGAGAGAGAGAGAGAGAGAGAGAGAGAGAGAGAGAGAGAGAGAGAGAGAGAGAGAGAGAGAGAGAGAGGGTGTGTGTGTTATTGTACATGATTTTAATGTCACTCACTTTGTATACAATATTTGGCAATACACGGCAATGTAATTAGAGTTCTTTTGTATTGTTAATTATTGTCCATGGTACATTGCTTTTGACATTTGACAAGAAAATGGTATATACGTGAAGGCCACCTATGCATAACAGCCAGTACGAACTATACCATTTGTTCATTCTGTTGCCATTACCGACACAATCAAGTCTTAATTTGTCATATAACTAATACAGTGGTTTAACTTACAAACTATTACGACCAGAGAGAGAAGGGAGAGAGAGAGAGAGAGAGAGAGAGAGAGAGAGAGAGAGAGAGAGAGAGAGAGAGAGAGAGAGAGAGAGAGAGGAGAGAGGAGATGAGAGAGAGAGAGAGAGAGAGAGAGAGAGAAGAGAGAGAGAGAGAGAGAGGGGGGGGGGGGAGGGAGAGACAGACAGACAGACAGACAGACAGACAGACAGACAGAGAGACAGACAGACAGACAGACAGACAGAGAAAGAGAGAGACAGAGAGAGAGAGAGAGTTATTTTACATGATTTTATAGTCCCTCAGCTTATGTATAATATTGTCCAATAGACGGTAACTAAGAGTTCTTTTGGTATGCTTATATATACCAACAGCATATGACTTAAGCAAATAACAAGAAAAAGGTTGTTTCATGGCATGCAGCTATGGATATTGGGCTTATGTTTGTTTTTCTGTCAGAAATATGTTGATACAACGATTTCTTCATCCTTTCTCACTACCGAAACAATAAGGTTTTAAATTGTTAAGCAAATAATAGGATAAATAAATGTATGTCTATGGTACATGGCTTTTGGCATTTGACTACAAAATATTATATACATGAAGGCCACATATGCATAAGAGCCAGTACGAAATATACAATCTGTTCATCCTGTTTCCATTACTGACACAATCAAGTCTCAGATTGTCAT
>NC_091934.1:28650911-28858411 GCF_041260155.1 Ptychodera flava | reverse complement strand
TACCGAATGTTTAGATGTTTGCTCTGATTTTTAATAGACCTGCCAGCGGCTAACTGACGACGCATGCGCAGGTTCAATATATACTATGCAAGTAACCGGAAGTGATCCCGACTAAAATAATGGGTACCGTCATGTTTTTTGAGTGCTTCTAAAGAAACGAATACGAGACGTGCAAATTATTATATTTTAACTCGTCATATGGATGAAATGTATCGTTGCCATTAGCCAGTAAAATATTGTTCTCATCCTTCTAATTGATAAAAGACATCACTGCCATCACGCCTTAAAATAGAAAAAGACAGAAAACTATTGTGTATATGACCAAGGACTCCCGTCATAATGCTACACTGTAAAGTTAAGTGTTAAAGGATAGAACACCGATTAAACGCCTTTTTGTAACACTTTTTGAACGCGTCCAGACGTTCAGAAATTTAACACTACGTGTTCAACCAACGTTCAATTTTGAACACACGTGTGCAGATTTTGAACGCTACGTGTTCATCAGACATTATATTGAACACCATGGTATTCCATATCTGAACACACGTTGCACATGAAATGTGTTCAAAAAATTGAACGCATTTACGCGTTCAAAGGGCTGTAACACTTTTTGAACGCATGGACGCCGTTCAACGATAAGTGTGTTAAAGGCTAGAACACATGATGCGCGCTTGTTGAACACCTTTAATTTAGGGCGTTCAGGGGGGTGTTCAAGCCTTGGAATAACATTACAGACCTCTGATACTCAATACAATTATTTTATTCTAAAAATACACAAAGCATTTCTAGAGTAAAATACAATTACTGTAAAATGGGTAAATAAACATTGGCCAATTTGTATGTAAAGTTTGTCAGAGGAAAATACCAACGGTGTTAACACCCTCCTATCAAAAACATAAGCATTAAAAATCACCATAAAAAATGTGGATCGTTTTAAAAAATATGAACAAAGTAATAACATAACAGGTTTTTCTTAAATATTGGGGATTACGTTTTAAGGTTCATACTTGTTTAAAATGTACAAAATATCAACTGAAAAAGCTCAAAATTTGGCTTACTTACTGTGTTGAAAACATGTGTATGTATGGAATGCATACTTCATTGTTTTACGATGGTTTCTTAAAGACATTTCCTCTTGTATAGACAATTGTAAATTTTGAAGAAAAAGAAAGTTAGTCAAGGCTTCTCTAGTGCACATGATACATAGTTGTCCACATTAAAGTAAACACAACATGTAAAGTTGTCAAAGTGTCACAGTAAGGCACAACATGCAGAAAGTGGGGAAAGTTGGTCCTTGTTAGGGTAAAACCTATTTCCTTGTCCAACAAAGTCCTTCATGAACAAAAAGCTTTCTTTGTTTGCAATATCTTTAAATAAACAATGACATAAATCGGTGACATTTCAAAAATCTACTTCTCAGAAATTAAAAACATATTCGTGAAGACCTTTCAGATTCTGGTGTACCTTGCTATTAATTGTTTATACAAATGTTTTTACCTAAAGTGATAAAAATCACCCTTAAAATAAAAAAATGTAGATTGCATCATAATGTGAATATATCACATTCTGGTAATCCCCCATATCTTACAATGTCTGAAATGTCTTTAATGTCTTAAAAATACAAAGTTTCAAATTTCTGCTTTATTTGAACAATCTGAAAAAGGCTATCAGTAGAGATCTATGTCCTAAATATCAAAGCTGTTCAATTAGCAGTTTTGAAAAAGATTTTTAAAGAACTTTTGACCAAAAATGACGAAAATTGCCATGAGATATAAAAAATTGAATATTTCATCACAAATGGCACAAATTTAACTAGGGTCATTCTTAGGGACATGTTTACCAAATATTGAAGACGTCAGTAAAAGAGAAGAAGATTTTTGCCAAAAATAGCAAAATTAGCCTCAAAAATATAAATTCGCATAGTTCATCATAATTTGAACATATGTGATTAGGGTAATCCCTGGGGACCTGTAATCCAAATATTAAAGGATTTGTACATGCTATTAAAGAAAAACACTTGGGATGTACAAATTTGAGGACAATGCTACACATCCACCTATTTAGCTTACGGCAAAGCTAAAAACCAGTTGCTAAGAACAAGAGACGTGTTAAGGTACAATACAAAATTCTCTAAGGTTTGGTAGCATGCTATGATCAACTAAATTTTATAAGGGCATAAGCTTCCAAAGACTTTAAGTCTCCTTTAACAGATGCAAGGGGGAACGGAAAATTGAAGCAGAAAGTGACAGAAAATTCAGAGTTAAAATTTCAGAAAATTCAGTAATTAAGAGTGGACATTTTTACTCTGAATTTTCCGTCGCTTTCAGCTTTAATTTTTCATTCCATCCTTGCATCTGATAAAGGAGACTACACGTCTGTGAAAGCTTATTCTCCGGCAACATGTAGTTGATCATGCCATGCTACCAAAGCTTAGATTAATTCAGAAAAAAAACACAGAAACTTATCAAAATTCAGTTACTGACCCTTGGAAGTTTAAATCTACATTAGAGATGAACTGAGGTTCTCAAGCTTGTTTCCAGACAGCTACCTGTACACTCATCTTCTTCATTATCTGTACCACGTGCACCAGCTTCTGTAACAACTCTTCGATTTTCAGTTAAATCCAACTTTTTACATCCTGAAAATAATGCAACAATAGGTAATATGGCGAGATGAGACTTAAATGAAAGACAAGAGACTGACTAGGTTAAGGAAAAGGGGAGACTTCCATATACAGTGCCTCTTTTCAATACTGTTACAAAATATGGTTTCTTCTTGTCATCAATTGATTAAAATAAAAAAGCCAAACTCTCATATGCTGAAACAATACATTGTATACTCTACGATGTTTAACTGATTTTTACATGCGATTTTCTCTACTAAAAGACATGTGTTAGCTGTGATTACGCAGCGGTACTATGCAAGGCGTATCGATCGCGCTCAGGTCAAGGGTTATCGCTTAAGTTGGTGTCACGATGACCCTTGACCCGAGTGAGATCGATCGATAGGCCATGGCCAAAGTACCATCGCGTATCACAGCTTGTTGTTGGTATACCAGCCACTGAAAGAAAAAAGGTTTCTTCACGTAGTTAAGCTATTTCAAAGTACAATACGATTAATTTCGAAGGATATTAATACAGATGCTTCAAAATCTAATACCTTTTACTATTTTGGAGAGAAAACTTACCCATTCTGGTCATGTTTCCGCACGATCACGACTTCAGGGTGCGCTTATAAGAAAAATATCGCAACTTCCGTTTTGATGCATCATGGGATAGAAAAAAGCACCAAACTTGAACACCAAGTGTTTAGAAATAGAACGCCTCTTGCACGCCGATGTTAAAATTAAAACGTTCATGGTGGTTTTCTGATTTTATTTTCAAATTTTCAAAATTTCAACACGTAATAAACGTGTAAAATTATTTTGTATACTTTCTTTTTTAGAAAAAACATGCTTTCAGCAATTGTAGACCGGAAATATTTTTCACTTAGTGGGAAATTCGTCACACCAAAATCCGTGTACGTTTGCCGGACAGCGAGGCAGTAGTAAATTGAATATAGCCATTGTAAAGTAAAAAAACACAAAAGACTGTTAATTGTTTCACAGTATTGTAAAATTTCTGTGATGCTGAGTTTTTGAACACTTGAAGGAGATGGTTGTTAACACATAGTGTTCAGGTTTAGAACATCATTGTTAATAATATGAACAGTAGTGTTAACAATATGAACACTAGCCGTTCAAATTTGAACACCGACACGTACATTTTGAACGCGTAAAGACGCGTCTAGCGTCCGCTATTTTTACAGTGTGCAGGATTGAATTCACATTTGATAAGCGCCCTCGTTTCATGACTGGATGGAAATCGCCAGTTTTAGATAGAAAAGTTTTCAGCTTGCAATACTTGCGTTAGGCAGTACAGTTGCTATGGCAACGATAATCGCGGCATAATCCGTCCCTTATTGAACACATCGTTTTGTTAAGACTTTGCCTAGTACTATTTTTCGGAGTTCCATAGTTTGAGCGATGATAGGTTGTTGTTAAATTTCATGTTGTTGTCGGCTTTTCTTTGGAAATAGCTGATTATTTCCATGGCATTTTACTGTTACGTTACGGTGATCGTTTATTTTGTATTTAATGTTGTGTTTCAGTTGTTTGTTATGTGTACGATTTTTGTTATTTCTTTTAAGTGTTTGTGTGTTCTATGTCATTTTATGGGTTTTTTTTGGTAGTTCTCTTTTTGGAGTATTTGGTGGCCCTGAAAAGGGCAGCTTGGTATGGGTTTTTGTTAGCGCTTGGCGCGTTTGTTTTGGCGATGAGCCTAGCTTTTTTATGCTTCTTTTCGCCGATTCGATGTGCTTGGTGAGTAGGTGTTTGCCGCCTTCTTGTCACTGTGTGTGCGTACGTGGACAGTCTGCATAGCCCTTGAATGTGGTCTCGATTTTGATCAAACTTACAATTTAGGAGTATATATCAAAACTGATAAATGATTTATGTTTTCACATGGATTCACAAAAAATTTCGCCCCGGTGTTCATTTTTGGCCCAGGAATTCCATCTACCCACCCTTTGCAGAGTAGTAAGCTTATGGGGCAAGTAAACATGAATGCGCCGGTGCGATTCAACGATCAGCCTGTATATCGGATCGAAAGTCAACAATTTTACGGCTCAGACTATGATTTTATAAGTTTATATAAAAAGTATAAGGCGCGGGGTATTATATATTGACTGATTACTGTAGCTATAGATAGGCTACATTCAGGACGGGCAGCGACGGGCAGTAATTAGTAGGCAAAACAGGTAGTTTTCACCGTGGGCAGAACTCGGTGCCATGATACTGAACTTTAATAGTAAGCTAGTCACCTTGAAGGTAATACTGTAGGTGAAACGAGGACTTCAAACGCAAGATGGTACAAACAACACCGCAAGTGAAACGTACACATAGAAATACACGCGTTCCTACGTTGTGCCCACCCGGGCCACGCGATTAAAATATGACTGATACTGCTGGATAGTGTTAATTGGGTCGGTAAACAGTCAATTAATAGTTTAATTGACTACCTGGGTGATTGGCAGGTCGTGTCCAACGACGTCATATGCAAAGCAGGCCAAAAGACAAAAGCCCCTAAAGATATTGACAGCTGGCCAGGGGTCACCATGAATACGTAATGAAGCTTCACTACGCAGAAATCGCGGTGTCAAGCCCTTCTTAACTGGTCAAATCCTCTTGGCATTTCCTCTCATGAGATGCACAGTCGATGCTTACATGGTCAATAATAGTATTGATTCATGATAAGACGTAATTGTTAGTTATTTTATACTTTGGTAGTTCCACCACGCATTCTGTAAATAGTAAATTCAAACATCCAGTTTACTTGGTCATCCAGTTTACTTGGTTTACTTGACCCACTGATGCGCACAGTTTACTTTGTCTGTTTAATTTTTCAAAAAGTTGGACATAAATGGCAATTTTTGTATATAACGTTGTACATTTACCATAATAACAAAACGATGTGTTCAATAAGGGACGGATTATGCCGCGATTATCGTTGCCATAGCAACTGTACTGCCTAACGCAAGTATTGCAAGCTGAAAACCTTTCTATCTAAAAACTGGCGATTTCCATCCAGTCAGTGAAACAGAGGGTGCTTATCAAATGTGAATTCAATCCTAGCATTATGACGGGAGTCCTTGGTCATATACACAATAGTTTTCTGTCTTTTCCTTCTCAAAAGTGCCCTATGCACTCATGAAGGGAAATCATACTCTCAATATCCTATAGCTATTCACGCCATGTTATAATCATGGAAGTAGTTATGAGATTTGTCATTACACTCTTCGCTTACCACCTTCATCATCCACGCACTTAGAGTAACAAAATGGAACTCAATCACTCAATCTCTCTCTCTCTCTCTCTCTCTCTCTCTCTCTCTCTCTCTCTCTCTCTCTGCCAACTACTGCGAGCACACTGAAATGGTAGACACTCTCTTTCTACTTCTCTATCCGCCTTCCTTTACTAATAACATAATGCATTACTTTAACGCTGAACACCCTGTACGAACTGTAACCATAGGCAGTGGAGTAGAAGAAAACTATACTGTAACCAGTGTGTGGTTTTACCCAATGCATGGGAATGGTAACACAATAAAAAGCTTTCCTTTTCGACAGATCGGTCACACATAATTCAATATTTTGCAACGTTATGAAGCAGCATCTCTAGCTGACCAAGGCAAACTTGATTTGCTTTCATTGGCCAGCCCTGCCCCATGCGTGGCTACATGCCTGAGGTATGCAGCCGAGCACGGCTAATTCTAAGTGCCCCCTACTGGGCGCCTAATATCGCAATGCATTTTTGGTGAATTAATGTAATCGACCGTGGCAGCCCCTGAGAAGGAAGGCCAAATTCCGAGAAAGAAGGAAATGTCCGAAAAAATCGAGCAAAACAAAAATTTCCAGGGAGCCCTTTCAGGGCCTCTGGAACTAAATAAGTTCGCTTGACATCATCATTCCTTTGTGGCCAGACCAAGCTCACAATGCAAGCCCTGCACCTGTAAGGTTAATTTATTGGCAATTGTATTTCTTTCACGCTATTAGGCAAAATAAATGCTCCGAGTGCTGAAGCTTATACCGTGAGGCACCTCAAGGATCCCCTGCATGTTAGCTATATCAAAGTCAATAAATTTAGTGTACATTAATTTTAACACCAGCATAAAGATGCAAGGGTGCCATTTGCATCTTCTTTTGACTAAGAGATGCACTTTACCTTACATATTCCTTTAGTTATGCTATTATTATTTACATGTGCAATTATTATATTTTGTTTGTTCAGTGTATTGGTTAACAGCCATAACAAATCATGTAGTCAGCCTTCCCTTTTAAAGACAATCAATAAGTCAAAAACATCAAATTACTTACCCATTCTGTACCAGGTATAAAAAACGAAAAGGACAGACAAAGAAGGCATATATAGGTAGAAAGAGGAGATAGGTTAACGAACAGAAAACGAAGACTGCAAAAGAATGGCATTTAGTGTCCCAGTTTGAAGATTACTTATAGACGAAAACCTCGAAAATATGAAATGATCATTGACAGGGGCTAAATAATAAATTTACTACATATGGCAAAAACAATGTCATAGACCTGTGTTCGATCTGTTATATCGCCTATCAAACGTTTCCTCCAATAAGAAGTGTACGTTGTTTTATGGTCAGATTTTTAAATTTAAGTATCATTGATATTGAAGTGAATTTGGTGTTAAAACAACTAACACTGTGCTGCTGTTTAATTATATGGTTCAACCTTTTTAGGGAACAGCAGCAAGTTTATTTTCGTCACTTATGGCAAAATAACAAAATTGGTCATCTGTACGAATCTTCAATGATATATCATGGAGACGCATTGTTCAATGCCAATCCTTTAATATAATACTTATTCAAATTCTCTTGAACTGCATATACATGGCTTTGTGCACTCTAATATTAGATATTGCGTTTTATATTATATTCTTCGTTGGTAACTTCAAGGTTGTTCCTATCTTTGTATTCATTACATACATTGCCAAAAGATCTTATCATACGAGTAATGTAGCTTGTTGAATGTGAACATTGTCACCAATACCGATGACAAACACATTACAAGACTATTTTAGCTGGATCGCACCTTTGAATTCCTGTACTTCAAGCGCTAGATCAATTCTTCCGATCTCTTCCATAATTGCACGCAGTTTATCTGTTTTCTTGGAAGACACAACACCCTTAAGCTCCAGTTCCTCTATCAAACTGAGTGTTGATTCAATACGACCTAGAACTTTGTCTGATAGAGCCCGATTAACAATTCTTGATTTCTTCATTTTCAAAAGTTCGCCTATGGAAAAATCATATTCACAAGTTCTGAACATCTCAGATCTTTTGACATGAATGGGGTTGAGCTTGAAACCAATCAATAAACACATCGCTTGATGCATTATTTCATGGTAGATAATTTCAAATAAACGTAACTGCTGCTCCCATTACAGCATTGGAAAATCGTTTTGCATTTGACATGTCAATAGCATCAACTTTGATGTCTTACAGGGGGAGTAAAAGTAATCTCATCGCAGTTTTGCAAAACCATGACACGTACAACTGAACGAATTTTCATCTGATAAAAATAATGATCACTAGTGGATATTAAAGTTGTGTAATACAAGTTTGCTTCTGAAGGGCTTTCTAAGTAGTGCTGTAAAACTTCCAAGACATGAAATATGCCCGTAACTTTCTTAAATTCTGGAACATTTTCACAGGAAAGCACTTACAGTATAAACATGTGGTGTATAAAATCTTTGTTTGAAATTAGGTGCTGTATATATATATATGGATTGAAGCCTGTTTAAAACAAACATTTTACTCTAAACTGCACAAATGAATGATGGCATATCATAGGGGAGGTTAGTACAGGATCACGAAGTTTACTTCAGGCATATCAACATCGGTGAAGCCGCGGTTAAAGTCTTTACTTTTGGTTAGAGTTGTTTCTATTAGTGTAGCCGACGTATGGACTTTGTGTTGTTTTGGACACTAGTTGATTATTCCACTCTACTGAGTGTGATTCATACTGATTGGATGTAATTACATACTATAGAGATTTTATACTCCCTGTCAATAGTTCATTCAGTATGGCTGGATTGGTTGTATCTTAATATTTTACAGTTTATAAGCCTTCGGCTAGATTTTGGAAGGGATGATCATTTGCATAGATATTGAAATGTATCCATTTTCTTAGTGTGGATTTAATATCGTGTTTTCTTCTCGTTTCGTAGGTGATTCTTTCGTAATTAAAACATATCGTTGAGATGTTATCCGAATACTGTGTCAGTATTTCCCTTTCGTTTCTGCTGGTTAAAAGGATGATACATAATCCATTACGGAATAGTTATTTTATACTTTATATTTCCGTTTCGTTTCAGAATCTACTGATTTCAAGTATGAGACACAGTTTTTCACGGAATAAGTACAGGGGTACCTAAGAAATCGCAGTTTTGGCAGACAAAGAGATGCAATGACTATGGACGCAGTAGCTTTAACCATGGGTCTAAGAAGTCGCTTCAGGAAAAGAGTTGTCGATGCATGGTTATCTGGAAGCCGTGACGAAAAACCAAACGTTTAGATGAAAATTCCAGTGTTGGGGCGCTTACAACATGGCGGCAGACAAGGCAGAAACTGGCGATGGTAAGACTTTATTGCCACATCTTTACTATCTTTGTGTTGAGCATCGTTAAAAGTAGCCCGTACAGTATAGAATATGTTAGAAAGTGTACCAGGAAAGTTTCTGCGTTCGTTCGTTTTTGAATAATGGCTGAGAATTCAGTGTTCCCTTGTCAGCCCACTCAGTGATTGGCAAACATCCATACAGTCATTACCAGTTCTGAGTAGTTAAATGGACATATCGAATGGATGACTTTTTGAACATGTTAATGATTATTGCTTCCTAATTTCATGATCTTGATCTACTTTTCGAATTATCATAATAATGACATGTAGAGCTGAAGAGACAGTTAGAAATATGTAAAAAGTCGGAGTAAAACCCGTCACACCTCTGCTAAGTTCCAGTGTATGCACATTTTCTTGCCTTAAAATTTGCATTTACTGTAATACATTCAATATTTCAAACAATCCTTCCTATCGTTGATGAATCAATAATCATTGACCAGTTCATTACTTTGGATTAGATAAAGTATTTAAAATTAAGTGAACTTGGGCTCTTCTCCTACCATTAACTCTCTGTCAGTGTTTTAAACTTTAACAGACATGATGATGAGCACTGTGTGTTAATTGTTGGTGATTTTTATATCTTTTCACTGACTTCCAACTCTGCACAGTGTTTACACATGTACATGAACTACATTACCTAGAATTCAAACGACTGTTTTCAGTTATATAATTTGATTACTTTTAATTTGTTTTTCATCGTATCAGATGCCATATGAAACTATTGGCTGGACACTGTTGCTGTGAGAAGCCCAATGCAATCTGCAGAAGTACAACGATATAGTGCACTGGAAACTGGTGATGACAACTTATTATAAGCTTAGAGGTCTTTGGTTGTTTTCTTGAAAAAGTCATCCCTAAATGCAAAATTCTGACTGACAATTATTGAGATTGTCACCAGGTTTACACTTTTGTAGGTCATTAACATATTTTGGTCAATGATAACTTCATTTGAACAAATTCTATAATACAAATGATTTCCAAAGTTGAAATTTGCAAACAAGATCTTCAAGAGTCGTATAAGATGCGCACGACTAAAGGAAAATTTACCATTCATTGGTTTAATGTTACTACTACAACCATAACACTTCCATGTAGTGCTGGGAGAACTCAACTCAAAACACCATCGGCTACCACAACAAGAGAAGCTGGCTTTTGAACAGGCCACACTATTCAATGAAAAACATATCAGGTCAAGGTTCATGGCAATATCTGAGCAGAAGTAGCGAATACAAATCTGAGAAACACCACTGTCAACTGTAGTGGAACAAATAAGGTGATTACCTTTATTCCAAAACATTACAATTACAATTCAGTAGAATTGTTCCACAAATTAAAACACATCTGCATGAAACACTGAGTTTCAAATACGGTCTCTCCCTTCATGATCAACTTCTTCATCACAAAAATAGCGTCAATGACACTTTGCTCACATTTGGCTACATGTGGCAACCAAGAATGAGTGTATATACAATATTTAACACGCTTCTATGTACCTTAGCATGTGATATTCACAGTCAAGTGCATTTGAACAAATTTTGATGCACCGTCCATTGAAGTATGAAATGGTTGGCAACTTGCAACTGTTGATCACATACACTTTCACAATACCATGCAACCCAGTACATCATAACTAGTGATAAAATCATCCATACCAAACTAAAGGTGTCCCCTATAATATTGCAATGCATAAAATTAATGTAGACAATATTTTGTCTCTATACAGTCTATGGTTGCACAATCGAAGACTAAGGTAAGATGCAATAATGGGCATTCCTCAAGCTTCTACTGTTAATGAAGCTGCCACACCTACATCATAATGGTATGTCCAAAACTGCAATCAAGTTAAACAAGCATTGCAGTGTCAACGACAAATGAGGAAATTTCCAAAAACAAACATATATACCAGGAAGCCTGAAACATCAGATATATACATCTGTTTTAAAGCTATTCTCACCACATTTAAAAAGCATCAAACTAGGGATTTGTATAGAAGCCATTACTTGACTTACACAGACAAATAATTCCATAAATATACAATATGACAATGGAAAAAAATACTTTCAAACCAAAGTTGGAACAATTTTTCACACAAAATTATCATATTTACATCCACAGTTGTAAAAGTTGGTAACCTATAACCTGACCTTGCTTGATTAAGCAGCAACGTTTACTGTCAATACAGACGACACTTATTATGAATGTACTTATATTATCCTTCATCTTGAAAATGAAAGACTGGCTGTTTACAAGATCTCAATAAAATAATTTCTTTTAAATTCACTCATAGCGACTTCAATGCAACACTTTTTGTACAATATGGTATGTTAGCTGCCTTGCTAAGACAATCTGACCAATGTTTATTGAGATTTTCACCAAGTTTTCACTTTTGTTGCTCATTAGCATTTTTAGTAACGCTGACTTCATTTGAACAAATACTAATTTGCAGTTGATCATGTACATGTTCCATCACAAATACACAGGTAAAATGTGCAGCAATTCTCAATCTTTTGCAATTGGACCAGGGATTTCAAGAATATCATATTTGGCATTAAAAAAATAAAACATGCAAAACGTGGTACCCCAAACTTCTTTTAAACACAAAATACAGATAGTTCCATGCTAATTTATTTGTAAAACAGTGTGTCAACTGCACTGCAAACTTCTGTCTTCCAATTCACTTCTATTTACTGTTACAAATTTCATCAATATTTTGATATATGGTAATCAAATAATCATTAGAACTTAAAATCCAAATTTGATACCTGGTATCTGACATGTGACTCTCAAAAACAAGACTTTTGACAAAAACTCGGTAAGAAATTCAAAAATACATACATACAAATGTTTATGCTTTTCAATCAAAATATCGCATACATTGATCTACCTATCATACGTACCAAATAATAAAGTAATCACTCTCTTATCAATATAACTTGCAGATTATGAAAAATGTTTTTTTCCTTATTCGTATATCAACGCCTAAAAGATGCCATTGGATTATAGATAACCATCTATGCATGCCAAAGCTGGCCACATTTAATGTGGAAATTATTCAGTTATGAGTCTCAACAAACTTGGTCTACAGAAAGACTGGCGAATTGATTGACATACAGACAGACGGACATACACAGACTGGCTGTGATGACATTGGCTTCTTAGTGTGCTTTGGCCCATGGACAGTGATAAAGATATAACAAACAGCTGGATGTTATGATGAAATAGTTATATATACAGGCACTGAGGGTGAATATTATACATCAATTTGATTAGTTTCTTGTCCTCTTTCTACTTATGTGATAGTGTTTAAAAGGCAGTTATGTGTACAGAAATACAGGCAAACGGCTACCTTTTCTTGATTTTCATGAACAACAGATAACCTTAATGCTTAACATACAACTAATGTTTACATTTTGATCATACACCAGATACATAGAGAGATTTCAACATACAACCATTAACTCATACACCCTACAGGAAAAAGTAAACATTGTTTTTTTCCAGTGCAACTCGTGCATCCTCTTTTGGAATAACTTATAAAACCAATATGTCACAAGGGTGATGACACTTAGATCAACTTAAGAATTTTAACTGTGGTGAACTTGAGTATTCCTTTCGAATCCTGACCTGACTTGGAATCTTCAACTGACATACAGTGCATTGTGAAATGTGTGCACAAAGACATGGGTTTGACCATTTGATATTCCTGGGGGGGGGGGGCTGAAGATTGATGAAGTAGCAGTATTTTCTATTTGATCCACTGTAGAGTACTTTTTCCACTCTTCCACCTTTCCTTTTCTGGCAGATTCGTTTGTCACTGACATTTGCTTGGAATCATTAATCTTCCAGATTTCCCCATCAGGATATCAAATGATCCACCCTTTGGTATCAACAATGTTTACATAACGCGATAAAATGACAGGAAGTGTAAGAGTTATAATTACAACAAAAAACAGGATAGTTGGACAGTCTCATATACATTATGTTTACTTTTTGTACGTCCCACACAAGTTCTGTAGATAAACATTGTAGATAAAAAGAACCGACTCATTTGAGTGAAATACTAATCATGTAACACTCCACTCCAATGTTTATTCTTGTATGTCTGTAAAAACAGATTGGCATCAGTACGTATACATTGTTTTATGGTTTGTTTAGCCAGATTGATGTCCTAATTAACTTCGGTCTCTACGATCAACTTGGATAAGTAATTTAGCAATTTCTTTGTGTGTTCTATCCAGACACTCAAATGAGTAGGTTCTTTTTATCAACAATGTTATCTACAAAACTTGTGTGCCACGTACAAAAAAGTAAACTACATGTATATAAGACTGTCCAACCATCCTGTTTTTTTGCTGAACAACCTTGATACTCTCAAACATTGAAAAAAATTGGAATATACACAAAACCAAAACCTGCTAAAATCACCTTCACCTGTACTTTCTAATGATTCTTTTACCGCATTTTAACACCAAATACAGTGCTGAATGCTGAATAAATCAACACATTATGTATTCTTAAATCCCGTAGGTATAAAATTGCCATAAATCAGAAAATCTTTTCACAAAATAATATTTATTATAATTTTGTTCACATCAACACAACCTGAAAAAGTTATGGAATCAATAGAGTGGACTATTTCTGTAAGTTTTTCCGTCAAAAATTAGGAAGCTTCACAAAAATAGGAAATTGAAGATGTCTCTCTGAAAATTTAAAAACAAGCGACCTGGCAGCTGATAGAGCTCCTTTGTGTTATGTAGAGAATAACTTTTGTGACAGTTTTGATGAAGGACTAAATCTTTGACAGCCCAATTCAGGTCAGCCAGACCACAATGGCAAAAAACAGCTGCA
The DNA here is from genome assembly GCF_041260155.1 of Ptychodera flava. Classification (NCBI taxonomy): domain Eukaryota; kingdom Metazoa; phylum Hemichordata; class Enteropneusta; family Ptychoderidae; genus Ptychodera; species Ptychodera flava. The sequence goes on along the minus strand of NC_091934.1, from coordinate 28,844,318 downwards.
AAAATATGTATTTGAAGAAGATATAATTTGAACATATTAAATTAATATCGTCCACAGGAATATTTCTACTCAATTAAAAAATACATTATGTGAAACAATTTTTTTTACTATTATGGCAAAAATTGTCCCAAAATACAAATTGCAGATTTCTTCCTGATCTCAATGTTTCACATAAAGATACACCCTAGGAACCTGTATACTAAACATCAAAGCTATCAAATGAGTAGTCTTTCGGAAATGCATTTTTTGACCAAAAACGACAAAAAATGCCCCAAAAATACAAAATCACATTTTTCTCTACCTTATGAACCTGCATACCAAATATCAAAGGCATCAGATGAGTAGTTTTGAGAGAAAAACAAATTGACCAAAAATTGGGAAAATTGCCCGAAAATTATAAATACAAAAAAATTACTACAATTTTTACAAACTTGACTGAGGTCATCCCGAGGAATATAGATACCAACTTTCAAAGTAATCGGACAAGCAGCTTCAGAGGAAAATATTTTTTGACTAAAAACTAAAAGAATTACCCAAAAATACAAACACGCAAAATTTCTTCCACAGTTATACACACCAAATTTAGAATACCTAAAGGAACCTACATACCAAGTTTCAACTAAATCTGACCAATGGTTACTGACATTTAGCAGTTTGCAGGATTTTTCCTATTTTTTCCTCATTTGCATATTTTTGACACTGACATGTTCATTTATGCAGATGCAGATGATTCGAAGCTTTATAAAACTATATGTGCAGATGATTCGAAGCTTTATATATGCAGATGATTCGAAGCTTTATAAAACTATCCAGTCAATTTCTGATTGCACATTGTTGCAGGATGATCTTGACAGGGTTGTCCGTTGGTGTTCAACATGGAAGCTTAAGTTAAATATTGACAAATGTGGCTTCATTAGTTTCACTAATAAGACTAGGATGATTATTTTTAATTGCTCAATTAATACAACTCCAATCACACGTTTTACGTCAATCAAGGACCTTGGTGTCATACTTTGTGGCTCCATGGATTTTTCCGAGCACATTGATACTGTCGTCAAAAAAGCAATGCGCAATCTAGGTTTCTTAAAACGCAATTGTCAAGATTTCCATAATGTAAAGTCGGTGAAGGCCTTGTACATTTCTTTGGTACGGAGCTGCCTCGATTTCTGTTCTGTTATATGGAATCCATGGCAAAAGAACCTAGTTGATAAAGTTGAACGTGTTCAAAAGAAATTTATCAGACACTTATGCTTTAAACAAAACATACCTTACTGTTCTTCAAAGTATAGAAAATTATGCAAATTTTTCAAACTACCTCCCCTTTTTAATCGTAGAAAAGTTTCTGATCTCTGTTTTATACAAATGTATTCATTCTGTGGTTAACAGTTCTTATTTAACACAAATCCCACTGAATTTTCAACGAACTCTAAGGTTTAACTGTCCGTTTCGGGTACCAGCAACCAGAATTAATGTTCGCAAGTACTCTTTCATTCCACATGCTCTGTCCACTTTTAACGAAATTGCAAAATATAATCCAAATATTGATATTTTTGACAGATTTAGTCTTTTTAAAAATAGTGTAGAGAATTATTTTTATACATGATCTCGTTTGTGAATCGCAATTGTCTGTTATTATTGTATATATTGTTTTATTGTTTATTTTGTGTGATTGTGCTTGTATTTCTTTTTATGTCGAGCGGAGCCTGTAATTGGGAATTTATTCCTGTTGGTCTTCCGAATAAATAAATAAATAAATAAATAAATAAATAAATAAATAAATAAATAAATAAATAAATAAATAGATAAATAAATAAATAATTTGAAAAAATTCATATCTCCACCCCTTGGTGCACCTGTATACCAAATACTGAGACGGTAGCTGCTGCGGTTTGGGAGTTTTTGATCTGGACGGATTAACAGACATACATAAATACATACAATCAGAGATGTAAATGAGATGCAAATGAACTGATTCACCTTATAAGATAAGCTCTCTTTGGTATACCAAATGAGAGCTAAAAATAAAGCTGTTTTCATTGTCACTGATTGACAAGCTATTTCGGATATTTTTTTAAAGTCAAGTATGAAGAACATTAAATATATGAATGTTTCTCAACATGTACATTTTAGAATGATACGCAAGAGTCTTAGCCAACCTGGCAGACCCTGCTGTCTTTTCACTCTTTGTTGATTGCTTTAAACATGATGATTTCATTTTAACTTGAAAAACAAAATATTTGAGTCATATTGTATGTCTATGATATTGTGAAAGTTGTTCCAAAATGACATGTTTTAAATTCATCATCATGCTCTCAATAAACAATATTTTACTGACTTGTGATATTGTCAAGACAGCCTTGTCACATCAAGTACTTGGGATCTCAAGTTCACACTGTCCTGGTTTTTTTTTCTCATATTGAGTTGAGTAGTTGTAGCTCTTTTTAACTGAACAAAGTTATCTAATGCAGGTTTCATTTTTTAAGAAGTCTATTTAGGTTGCCCTCATAACAGTATCTATTTTCTTGGACTGCTTAATCAATTACATATTCAAAAGTAACAGTAGCTGTAATAAGATAGATGTATGGCAAAATGAACAAACTAAATCTTCATGATTGTTATCTGCTGAAGTGTGAACTGTGACACAGTTGCTTCCTTCCGTGTTGTCATTTGAAATTGTGTGCTGCTTCCATAAACATTTGCATTGCCATGTTTGATTGTTTTACTCTAACAATAATGGCATTGGTATGTCATCTTCTACTTAATTGCTTTGAAAGTGAAAAACATAAGGTTGACAAAGTTACTCTAATTACTGTGACAGGTAAAATTATAATCTTACATGAGACAAATTGGCATATGGAAAACAAATAGTGTGTTATTCCAAACTAGTTAAAAAATCCACATTACTATAATTCCTTCTCTAATCATACACACTCAAAAACAAAAGTGGCTAACATATGTACAGTACAAGATATATTTGGTCTGCAAGTTAATGTTGTATGACATAGGTGATAAATAAGCTTTACATCATCACCTGAACATATGCAGTAACCCGACAGTTCTCTATAGTACAAAACTAAAGCTTTATTTTGGAAATAAATAAAAATACAAACTAGAAAGTTGATCAGACTTTATCTTATGTCTATCCACAGAGAGAAAACGTTTAGACTTTTTTTCCTTGAGGCATTTTTAATTTTCAGTAGCTGTGAGGTAGAATTAAGGCAAACAGAATGAGTATAAATTTTCATATAACTTGTTTTTCAGAATCTCTTGACCTCAACTTTTTTTACAATAATAATGGCAAACTCATATTATTTGAAAACATCATGACTTCTAAGTAACAGGATAATTACAATAAATCTCATTGAACATGGATGGCTATGTCCTACAACATTTTATGAAAGCAAATTAATCAGCAAATTCAAAAATACTTTCCATCAATTTTAACAATGACTCAACTGCATAAAGTTGATATCAAAAACTTGATATCTTACATCTGAAGTAGCACAGAAATTAGATAAGATGACCGTGGATAAACCGATGTACCCTGAGGACATATTCTTCTGACATGTGTTATTTATGGTCTAGCTAATAAGCTCCTGTTGAAGTTACACTGTACTGACTATGACGCGGGAACACTGAATTCTCAGCCATTATTCAAAAACGAACACAGAAACTTTCCTGGTACACATTCTAACATATTTTTACACTGTATGGGCTACTTTAAATGATGCTCAACACAGAGATAGAAAAGATGTGGCATAAAAGTCTTACCATCGCCAGTTTCTGCCTTGTCTGCCGCCATGTTGTCAGCTCCCCAACACTAGAATTTTCATCAAAACGTTTGGTTTTTCGTCACGGCTTCCAGATAACCCTGCATCTACATCTCTTTTCCCGAAGCGACTACCTAGACCCATGGTCAAAGCTACTGCGTCCATATTCACGGCATCTCTTTGTATGCCAAAACTGCGATTTCTTAGGTACCCCTGAAGTATTTTATTCTGTACAACTTGCCTTTTTAGGATCACATATTAAAAATGAAACAAATATGCTATCGCTGATTTACTTATTCCATAGTTGATCCCTTGTATATCGACATAGTTGAGTTTACTCCTTTTAGCTCCGAATAACATCACTCGAGCATTCATATAATTTGATAGGTCTCGGATTCTTCAGCAAATGCATGATGCTGGTTCATTTGCAAGACGTTGCTGTCTCGACATCAATCTCGTTCACAACACAGAGCATGCCATTCACTACGTTCTCCATGCGAGGAACTGGTGGAAAGTCATGCCTTTCTTTCATGTGTATGTCAAGTTTTCCAGCCTTTTGAGGCTGCAATAACATTGCATCCGACAGCATTAAAGTAAAAGTTTGTGTCGGTCATGAAACCGGGCAACCAATATTTTCATACTAGAAAGTGTCGCCCAATTCCAGTCGAAAATATCTCCCAACTGGTATTCCAAAAATGTGACCCATTGTTAGTAATCTTATGCAATATCATTTTCCCCCGATATACTGCACAAAATTTCATGAAACTTTTCACAGACGACATTCTTAGAACATTATGATGATAATGTGAGTGTCATGTCAATTATCTGCTCATTTGCATATTTAATTACCTTTGTAATTAGTGACATTACTCTAAAATTTCTGCACCAAACTTGATGATAAATTCAACAAATATTGATCTGATATAAATCGAATTATACTTAGAAGCATTGGGCAGTGTAAAGTTAATAAGGAGCTCATTTGCATATTTTATGAAGTTTTGTAATTAGTCATATAACTCCCATATAACTGCACCAAATTTGATGAAATCTGCTGCAGATACTGATCCGACAAATATCTGTGGTGTAAAGCATTTAGTTGTGTGAAGTTATAACTGTGGAATTAGTGATATTACTCCAAAATTACAGCATTAAATTTGATGAAACTTGCTACAGATGTTGATCTGATAGATATCTAATTGTACTGAGAAGCATTGAACAGTGACAAGTTTATAAAGAGCTCATTTGAATATTTTATGAAGTTTATAATTAGTCATATAACTCCGAAATAACTGCATCAAATGTGATGAAATCTGCTGCATATTTGGTGAACCTGCTACAGATATTGATCTGATGAAACATTGAACAGTTTCAGGTTAATTAAGGGCTCATTTGCATATTTAATGCACTTTGTAATTTGTGATATTACTGTACAATTACAGCGTTAAATTCAATGCTGATATGATGGATATCTAATTGTCCCATGAAGCATTGAGCAGTGTCAAATTAATTAACAGGTGATTTGCATATTTAATAAAGTTTTGTAATAAGTGATTAACTCTCAGAATACTGTGCGAAAGGTGATGAAATCTGCTACATATAGTGACATAATACATATTTGATTGTTCTGTGAAGCGTACTACTATTAATGAACCTGTTGTAAAACACGTGAGCACATTCAGTTCACATCTGGTTGAGGTATGTAAGGGTGCCGGAAATCGACAAGTGCGGGGCCAAAGTGAGGGCCAGCACAATCAAAGTGCGAGCGAATGTGAGGGCTTGAAGTGAGGGACGCCTTGAACTGATCAAATTCGAGCTCAGGCATACGAAAAATGAGAGTCAAAGTCGTTTTCAACGTTGAATGAAAACTTACTATCTCCAGAACACAGTCGCCGCGTGGCCTTTTTTCTGTGAACAGTTGAACGGCTGAGTGCGGAACGAGTACACAATGACCTGCGTACAGATCATGACCCATTACATCACTTCCGTCTTTTTCGTTAACCTTTTCGTGTTTTTTAGTCATTGCATTTCAAATATCACAGATCAAGGTGAATTTAGTACTGATTTTCGCATGTCTCAACCCTCAAATACGCTCTCAGTTCGATTGTGAGAGCCCTCACTTCAAGCCCTCACATTTGCTCGCACTTCGATTGTGAGAGCCCTCACTTCAAGCCCTCACATTCGCTCGCACTTTGATTGTGCTAGCCCTCACTTTGGCCCCGCACTTGTCGATTTCCGGCACCCTTACATACCTGTCTGGTTTGACAATGGCGAGGAATCTTTACGCTTATTCTATTCTATATCAAGGTTTTCCTGAAGTATGGGGACAGTTAACATTCCTACGTTACTGATCCATATATATAGAAAAAAAATGACCCATTCTTGCGGCACATGCTCACACACCTATCTATGGGAGTAGGGGGAGTCGTTGATAAATTCACTGAGTAAACTTAGCACTCACTTCCGGTGAAACAAGGCGCAGGTGCAGCGCCCCTAGTGGTGAAAGACAAAAAAATGTTTTCCATATAACTTGCGACCGCCGTACACCAGCAAGGTATTGTTCGACTGTACTCGCTATTCTTAACTATACTTGACCTCCATTTATAACTTATTTCTGTAAATAAGGGATTACAATAATGTAATTGCACATACCTGGCTTTATTTCTTTGTCAATTTTGTTTTTCAACTCATCCCAGTCATCCATGGTGATATAACGATGAAATGCCTAAAGAACAAAGTAATATCCGTTGACTAAAAGTCATCTCACACAAAACGTCGTAGCTCTGCGGTTAATAGTTACATACGCGACGACTCGTTCTCGCAATGATCCGGTTTACAAGTCAAATGTATTTGCTGATGATCATATTTCTATCCGCAAATCACCTTACCGTACGTCGCCTTGCCATTTGTTTTGTATACCGAAAGTAGTTATTTGAGGAGAGTTTCAGATGATACCAGCAATAATAATCTTCTAATGTAACTGTATTCATTTAACTATCTCGCGATCAGATTATGCTGACTAAACTTTGCATTGAATGTGAAAGTTGTTAACAAAGTGTTTCAATTCCAACCACTACACAAAATCATGAATGTATGTACATCAAGTGAATGATATTCTTCGAAAGGATTTGCGGCCATAATATAGTGTGAGTATATTCCAAACAGTAGTTGAGTTGTATGCTGTATATTTTAAATAGCCGTAAATAATGGCTTACTTGCTATTTACTCAAAAATTAACATAAAGACATGGGTATTAATATTTACATTTATATCTCGCTTCTATCATGGTATTTATGTTAATCTTTTGAACATGGACTTCCCAGATATATTAAAGATAAGCAAGGGACCGAAATTTTGCTGAAGTACTACCATTCATTCGTTTGTATCAAGGTCGGCATTGGATTTAAATCGAAATTTTCTTTGTGACATCTGCATAACATTTATACTTGTAAAGGTGAGTTTAATTCAAATCAGACATACGATAAAAGGCCATATCTCTGTCGCAAAATGCGTGACTTTTTCGAGACAGCGTTCCTCTATTTTTCGCATGTAGAAAATCGACTCGGAGATGGCGTTTTATTTCATACACATATAATGCAGCGTCTTCAACGTCTACTCTTGTAATGGTGAATGGAAATTGTAACTATATGTCACATTGATCGCAACTATGTTTTAATATCTAGTGACGCAACGAGAACATATTAATTTGCGATAACAAAATAGAGTGAAGAAGTATTTGCGAGTGATTTTGCAGCATTAGAAAACAGAGGAAAATTCCAAATTGGCTATGCAAGAAGCTATGAATGTGAGGAAACTCCTTAAAGACTCCCTGCGAACTCGTGGGTCTGAGACATTTAACATTTCAGATTAGCTAGGGATCAATTTTGAGGAAGTTCTGATTGACTGAAGTGGCGAGAAATCGGCCACAGTGCACAGTAGAAATGAAACAGTATAGATTTGAGAAGTCGTCAAAGTCAAATGACTGATAGACAGTATATTTTCTCGCAAAATAACATATTGAAAAAAATAAATTATTCCGACTGCCAAACAAAAAATTATTTAAACCAAATGGTCACTTGATGTAAAATAGAATTAAAGCTCATGTAACTGTCATTGATCGATACAAAATTATTACATTTTAATAATAATTCTTTTCTAAGCCCCAAAATTTAACATTTGTTTAGATTACACATGCGTTTTTTATATTGATTAGACGTATATAATCAGTTTTATTTAGCGTAGAATGTCATTTCAATTGAGTTTAAGGAACTCCTTTTTTATATGTGTCGATAAAAATGACAAAGAAATGTTTTTGGTCGGAAAATTATCTCTTTTATAAATTTGTCGAATTTTACCAGAAAAAGTCCTGTTCCGCAACGTGCCATCTCTGCCAACATTTATCATATTATATTTAATATATATTTACTTAAATAGACAACCAAATGTCAACCAAACGAATGATATCTATTTGAAAAATTGATTTTGTTTAGTTAAGGTATGTTAGTACACGAAGCCGTGCTATGTTATAATGACATACTTGTGAAGTAATGTAACATGATTGAACGCAGCTAAATAGCGGACACTAGACGCGTCTTTACGCGTTCAAAATGTACGTGTTGGTGTTCAAATTTGAATGGCTCGTGTTCACATTGTTAACACTAGTGTTCATATTATTAACAATGGTGTTCTAAACCTGAACACGTAGTGTTAACAACCATCTCCTTCAAGTGTTCAAAAACTCAGCATCACAGAAATTTTACAATACTGTGAAACAATTAACAATCTTTTGCTTTTTTTACTTTACAATGGCTATATTAAATTTACCACTGCCTCGCTGTCCGGCAAAACTTACACGGATTTTGGTGTACCGAATTTCCAGCAAAGTGAAAAATATTTCCGGTCTACAATTGCTGAAAGCATGTTTTTTCTTAAAAAGAAAGTATACAAAATAATTTTACACGTTTATTACGTGTTGAAATTTTGAAAATTTGAAAAGAAAATCAGAAAACCACCATGAACGTTTTAATTTTAACATCGGCGTGCAAGAGGCGTTCCATTTCTAAACACTTGGTGTTCAAGTTTGGTGCTTTTTCCTATCCCATGATGCATCAAAACGGAAGTTGCGACATTTTTCTTGTAAGCGCACCCTGAAGTCGTGATCGTGCGGAAGCAAGACCAGAAAGGATAAGTTTTCTCTCCAAAATAGTAAAAGGTATTAGATTTTGAAGCATCTGTATTAATATCCTTCGAAATTAATCGTATTGTACTTTGAAATAGCTTAACTACGTGAAGAAACCTTTTTTTCTTTCAGTGGTTGGTATACCAACAACAAGCTGTAAATACGCAGTGGTACTTTGGCCATGGCCTATCGATCGATCTCACTCGGGTCAAGGGTCATCGCAACACAACTGTAGCGATAACCCTTGACCTGAGCGCGATCGATACGCCTTGCATAGTACCGCTGCGTAATCACAGCTAACACATGTATTTTAGTAGAGACAATCGCATGTAAACAATCAATTAAACATTGTAGAGTATAAAATGTATTGTTTCAGCATAGGGGAGTTTGGCTTTTTTATTTCAATCAGTTGATGAAAAGAAGAAGCCATTATTGTGTAACAGTATCGAAAAGAGGCTCTGTATATGAAAGTCTCCCCTTTTCCTTAACCTAATCAGCCCCTTGTCTTTCATTTAAAGTCTCATTTCGCCATATTACCTATTGTTTCATTATTTTCAGGATGTAAAACGTTGGATTTAACTGAAAATCGAAGAGTTGTTACAGAAGCTGGTGGTACAGATAATGAAGAAGATGAGTGTACAGGTAGCTGTCTGGAAACAAGCTTGAGAACCTCAGTTCATCTCTAATGTAGATTTAAACTTCCAAGGGTCAGTAACTGAATTTTGATAAGTTTCTGTATTTTTTCTGAATTAATCTAAGCTTTGGTAGCATGCTATGATCAACTAAATGTTGCCGGAGAATAAGCTTTCACAGACGTGTAGTCTCCCTTATCAGATGCAAGGGTGGAATGAAAAATAAGAGCTGAAAGCGACGGAAAATTCAGAGTAAAAATGTCCACTCTGACAGAATTACTGAATTTTCTGAAATTTTTACTCTGAATTTCCTGTCACTTTCTGCTTCAATTTTTCATTCCCCCTTGCATCTGATAAAGGAGACTTCAAGTCATTGGAAGCTTATGCCCTTTAACATTTAGTTGATCATAGCATGCTACCAAACCTAAGAGAATTTTGTATTGTAGCTCAACACGTCTCTTGTTCTTAGCAACTGGTTTTTAGCTTTGCCGTCAGCTAAATAGGTGGATGTGTAGCATTGCCCTCAAATTTGTACATCCCAAGGTTTTTCTTCAAAACAACCTGTACGAATCCTTTAATATTTGGATTACAGGTCCCCAGGGATTACCCTAATCACATATGTTCAAATTATGATGAACTATGCAAATTTATATTTTTGAGGCTAATTTTGCTATTTTTGGCAAAAAATTTTCTTCTCTTTTACTGACGTCTTCAATATTTGGTAAACATGTCCCTAAGAATGACCCTAGTCAAATTTGTGCTAGTTGTGATGAAATATTCAATTTTTATATTTCATGGCAATTTTTGTCATTTTGGTCAAAAAATCTTTAAAAATCTTTTCAAAACTGCTAATTGAACAGTTTGATATTAGGACATAGATCTCTACTGATAGCCTTTTCAAATTTTTCAAATATGCAGAAATTTGGAACTGTGTATTTTTAAGACATTAAAGACATTTCAGACATTTTTAAGATATGAGGGATTACCAGAATGTGATATATATACGTTATGATGAAATCTACATTTTTTTAATTTTAAGAGCGATTTTTACCATTTTTGGTAAAATATTTGTATAAAAATTAATAGCAGGGTACACCAGAATTTGAAAGGTCTTTACGAATGTTTTTTATTCTGAGAAGTAGATTTTTGAAAAGTCACCGATTTATTTCATTGTTTATTTAAAGATATTACAAACAAAGAAACCTTTTTGTTTATGAAGGACTTTGTTGGACAAGGAAATATGTTTTACCCTGCCAAGGACCAAGTCTTTCCCCACTTTCTGCATGTTGTGCATGTGCCTTACCGTGACACTTTGACAACTTGACATGTTGTGTTTACTTTAGTGTGGACCACTATATACCATGTGCACTAGAGAAGCCTTGACTAACTTTCTTTTCTTCAAAATTTACAATTGTTTATACAAGATGAAATGTCTTTAAGAAATCATCTTACAACAATGGAGTATGCATTCCATACATATACGTGTTTTCAACACAATAAGTAAGCCAGATTTTTAGCTTTTTCAGATGAATTTTTGTACATTTTAAAAAAGTATGAACCTTAAATCGTAATCCAAAATATTTAAGTAAAACCTGTTTTGTCATTACTTTGTTCATATTTTTTAAAACGATCTACAGTGTTCATGGGGAGTTTTATGACTTTATATACAAATTGGCAGTAAATTATTGTATTTTACTCTAGAAATACTTTGTGTATTTTTAGAATAAAATAATTTTATGAATATAGTGGTCTGTAATGTTATTTCAAGGCTTGAACATCCCCTGAACGCCCAAAATTAAAGGTGTTTAACAAGCGCGCATCATGTGTTCTAGCCTTTAACACACTTATCGTTGAACGGCGTCCATGCGTTCAAAAAGTGTTACAGCCCTTTGAACGCGTAAAGCGTTCAATTTTTTGAACACATTTCCTGTGCAACGTGTGTTCAGATATGGAACACCATGTGTTCAATATAATGTCTGATGAACACGTAGCGTTCAAAATCTGCACACGTGTGTTCAAAAATTGAACGTTAGTTGAACACGTAGTGTTAAATTTATGAACGTCTAGACGCGTTCAAAAAGTGTTACAAAAAAGGCGTTAATTGGTGTTTTATCCTTGAACACTTAACTTTACAGTGTAGCCGGATCGCATGTCCTTCATATCAGCGGCACCATACCAAACTGTTATAAGAAAATGAAACACTTACTGGCCGTGTTCCGTTTCATTCTTTGTTTTCTACCATGCGGTAATTAAAATGAATGCGGACACAGGTCACAATAAATCTCGCTGTCTTGCACTTTGTACCGGTGTACACAAACATGGCCGTCATTGGTAACAGGGATCAGAAACCCCGGTAAAGTGTTACTAAGACCCTAGTACAAGTACAGTGTAACTGAACAAAACGACCCTACATTGCCTTGAACTTGTTGAAACTCGCTATTAGAATCTCGGGAGAAATGTCAGATCTAAATAGTGATTCGTAATGTTTACTACTGATTGAGTGAAGCTTTAGCAATGGGTATGGCAAGAGCGTCCTGCTATGTCGCAGTCGGTGTTTTCCTATCGTCACTATAGTACGTGGTATTGCATACTATTATTGTCGATGTTTGCTGAGCAAGATTCAAAACTTTCTCAAAAAACACACTCTGATCAGGCAGCTAAGAAAGAAGAAACACAACTGCTGATTCTTAGAGTTATTTCAGCAACGGAAAAGCTCACCTACCTCGGGTATGCTATGGCGTGTATTCAATTGTGTCCCGGATGTTGAAGTATAGGCTGGACTTTGAACACTCAGAGGCACCTACGCACTTTATATTCTTACCGTGGACTCGTCAATATAACGCGTGTATGAAATGCATGATTCGAGTTACATGTCACGTGATGATAAAATGTGAGCAAGCCGGTCGTGCAATTTGCAATAAGCGGGGTTGCGGGTACTCCGGATACTGTGAGATGTGCGGCTACAACATACATGGAGCGTAATTAAGGTCAAAATTAAAACACACTCGTTAAAAATTTAGACCTCATACTTTTGATTTTAAGTGGCATTTCAACTCCCAAATTCTTGTTTACAACATTCGAAGTCTCATTTTCATTTTTTTGACCACACAACCATTTGTGAGCTTTCAAAATTACATTAGCAATTTTCGTACCTCCACTTTTAAATGTTGAAAATCGCATTACAAACTTTCGTACCTACTGTTGCCAATATTCGAAGTCGCATTTCCAACTTTCGATCTCCAATCTTTGATTCTCGAAGTTTCATTTTTTTCCTTCTTACCACCTTTTAGTTATACGTTCGCTTTGAACAGCCACAAAGTCTCGATGGATACTGACCAGTGACGGCATGCCGAAGACAAGAACAAGGCCAATCAGTTGGGTAAATTTAAACAGAGCACTGTCGAATTCTTGATGTGGCTGATCAGTTTGGTAAGTGGTCAGTACTACCTTGAGCCCCTCCTTCCCTCTGATGACCTATGTTTCTTGGTGCATCATGAATTAGAAATCATAAGATTATATGCTATTCGTAACAAATGTCTTACTCGTGTTCATCAGGAAGTTTTAATCTTGCCAGCAGTGTTTGAAAAAAATACTTGGGACGACAGTACAAATAAAAGGAATTATATTTTTAGAAATGATAGATTCTGATGCTGCCATGTTCGTAACGCAAGAGAGAGATAGACAAAGCCTTAATTGGACTGTGGTTGATAACCCTCATAAGTAGCATGTATTACTACGATTGTTTCAAAGCCGGATGTGCACACTGCTGGTGTCATCTTCTGGAGACTACATGAACTCGACATGTTGCAGAATGTTATGGTTTGGTCCAGGTCCTTGTAACATGTGTAATTTCGTTATAAATCTAGAAAGGCCTCCTATTATGATTAGGTTAGTGTTCGTACTACACCTATACAACTCTTATCATAGAGTATAACCTACGGATAAACTTGAAAATCTGTTAAAAACCAAGTTTAGTAATGTTGAAAGCGTGCTCAATAAAGAAACATGCTGCACGGTCTTGTGGACAAACGTCATTTTGTTCATTGTCAGGTTGTACAGCAACCGATTGTCATGATTATTATTTTTCCACGGTGGCATATACTCAAGTGTGAAGTAGTCTCCAAAGTGTTCAGTCTGGATAAGTTTACTGTATAGCAAGAAAGATTTAAGGTACCAAAGTTGGACTTTTCTACTGATATAAATCTTTGAGGTTAATGCAGAGAGAGAAGTAGTTCATTAGCGGTGGCTAGAAAGACCATCATAAAGACAATTTATCATGCATATATTTACTTGTATTTATTGAACAAATTTCAATCTCATTTTTAAGATATCGATTGATAATCGTTACACCTGCCTTGTGTTGGCGTTTTATGTCTGATTTTTACTTTATCATTGCTGAAAGCCAATAATATCGAGTTTTGAATGTGAAAATTTCACATCACAGACACATATTGTTTGATGTTTCATTATTTGTTCACATGAAACTTGGTCACCTTTTCTCTGACATCTTTCTTTGCATAAATACCATAATGTCTTTCGCCTGCTGCTGAGGAGAAGATTTCCACGTCTAACAGCTTTCTGCGTGGACTGTTTTCTTTTCTACCCGTTACACACGTAACGATAAAAGGGCCCCGACACTTTCACAAATACTGATTGCGCTTACAGTTCATTTCATGCGAGCTTTACAACCTACTTTCAAAGATAAACGTGCTCAATTTTCAGTATGACAAGCTGCGGTGTCACAGCACATTTAAAAGTCACGGACTCGTCAATTAACCACGATAAAACAATCGCTGTGAGTCGATCTCTCAGACTTGATCGTCGAACTATAGTCGAAATATTTTGTGATCCCCACTAAAATGTCACATATTTTGCTGTACTTCATTCTACATCACATCAGAGAATAAATACCACAGATCAAAATATGTATACCAAGGGCACTATGTTGTTCTGAATTCATATTCTGAATAGGGTACTAATGATTCTGTCTAATTAGCAAGGTTGTTCAATTCAAAATTTAGCTTGAAAATAAACTATATAAAAATTCGAACTCTAGTGTTGCCTGATAAGTGTGTAAGAAAATGATAAAGCAGTCACAGGAAAGGATTGGTACCAATTCTTGTTCCTCAAAATTTTAAAACACCCCTTACCTGGTGACGTTCAAAGGGTACGTGTATTGTATCAATTAAGAACGATAGAGTGACCGTGTTAAATCTTCAGTTTGTGACTAACAAAAGCAACGCAAAATCTGTGCAATGAATTTACCAATGACTATACCAGACTTACTCTTACCGATATACTGCCATCAATTAATTAGTTGGTGAACTCTAATTATCATACATGCTTGTTTCACACAGTGGGTTTTAGAACTTACAAATGCATTTATTGCAATTGATAGATATCATTGAGACAGTGGACAAAAATTAAACAAACCATAACTGTAATTCTATTTTAACCAAACAAAAAAAAATTTAAAATTATTCTGAGATGATATATCGGGTTAAGGAAAAACATTGTAGCCAACATTTTTTTCTAACATGAAGGCATGTCGAAATTTACATTGTTATATCTAGCGGAAGAGGTAGATGCAGAGATGGACCATTATATCCTGGGGGATGCTGGCCAAAAATGGGGGATATAAAGACGAAAAACGGAAAAAGAAAGTTCTGTAGCCATGCTGACTTTTACGAAATATGTTAAGGTCAGCCGATAAAGAATTTGCATATATCGACAAAAATGAATGTATAATAGGCAAAATCCGGAAAATAATATATGTCAAATTTTGGACCTCAAAAAATTACATGTCAGCTGTTTGACCACTGCCTGTCAAATTTTATATTGCACAACAATGACATCTACGGAAGGCTATTGGTAAAAAGATTCAGTGTTGGGAAATTTCTTATCGACAAAGAAACATATAAATCAGAAGCGGTGGGGTTGGGTATATGAAAGTCATTAACTTACAATGTTGGTAACATCAAATCGACGAAGGAATCTATCAATACAACGGGTGTGTGTTTTTTGTAATCATGAAAGAAGCTACGATTGTTTGAACTGGGACAGTAGAATAAAAATATTTGAAATATTTTCAACTCGAAAACACCTGCTTACATTACAAACCTCTCTCGAAAGGTTGTCAAGGTTATCAATATTCAAGATAGCTTGCAAATCATCTACCTACATTGTAAGTGACGACGTTGGTTTTTGTGGTTGTATCAAGCATATTTCAGGTGGTGATTAATTTCTCTATATATCAGTTTGTTATTCCTTCATTTAGCTATTTCTTCATTTTGCCATTTCGCCGTTCCGCCTTTTCGCCGATTAATGTCAGTCGTTTTTTATGTAGGAGGCGTACAAATGCCTGTGCCACCAGCTGACCTTACCTGAGGTCATGTTGGCGCTGTTGAAATATTTCATCTGGTTTCAAGCTCTGGCGGTCGTTAAAATGAACGCAATTGGTATTCTAGGTAAGTTTGCCGGCCATGCACACCTTCATTAGATATACATTAAGTTGAATTTCAAGATCAAGATCATGACTGTGTTGGCGATCCCTGTTTTCATTGCCGTTACCCAAATGTGCATAATAAATACACGATAGACTGTTTTGGCTGCGGGTACGAAGTATGTGCTCAGACTATGTCTCACTTCCGCCTACAATTTCAGTATTTAGCCAATATTTCGAATACACCTTCATTAAACAGTCCGGGTTATGTCCATATAGAGGATAGTAGGGAAGAGCCAATGGCGTACCGTATATGTAATGAAATTAAGGCAAGAACCAATCACGTACTGTATATGTACAAGGGTCAAAGGTTACGTTGGTTCACTTCGTTCAGATCGCGATATGACCTGACAGATCCACCGATCGAGTGAGACTGTTGGCTACCCGGAAGTATCTTAGCTCCAGTCGATTGGCGACGTTCTACCGTGTTAAAAATTGTAAGATTTCTTCAGGAATAGTTTTCTGAGTTTCTTAACCTTGAGCATATTCGACAAAGAGTTATTGGACGTTTTTCGTTCTCTTTCCAGCTTGTGGTTAACTTCTCGGCGATTGATCCGGCGCGCGTTTTTCTGAGCGAAGGGTCAATCGTACCGGGCAACGCATGGTGATCGAAAAAATCGTGCTCCATCGTGCTCCGATGACGACTAAAACAGTTGACCCATCTTTGCAAAGCTTGAAAAATTCTCCATACTGCAAATGGCAAGGTTAAATTGAAATTTGACCAAAATAGGCGATATTTGGCGACAAATAACTTACTGTAGATTTACAAGGGTCAAATGCTGATTTCTAGGAGCCGTACCCGGCCAGGAAATCCATCCAAATAAGTAATTTTCAATGTACTAACCACTTATGTCGGTCACCATCTCGGCCGCACTGAACATTGTGCGTAACGTGTACATCTAAAAACTACCCAGTGCTAAAAATAAAGGGCGAAATCAAGCCGAAAAGTTCCAAACTCGTTGCAATGTACGAGCTAAGGTTTGCAAGGTTAATTATTCATGACGTTGCCGGCGGCAGGTTCGCTGATTGGTCAATCGTAATATCCTCTCTATGGACATAACCCGGACTGTTAAAATATATATCAACGGTCAGCGAGAGCAACAATATTTCAATGATGATCTTAATCCAAGTAGGGATTTAAGTTTTCCTTTTAATCTGCTCTAGAAAATTACTTTCGGTTTGATACTGTCTGTCGTGCATGTTCGGCCTTTCATTGTGATAAAAGTTCAAAGACCTCTATGGTTTGTTCGCGGACGATTACTGCTGCTATATTTACGCATAAGCAAGAGCTATGTAGAGTTACGCGGACTAATTAATATTTATTATTTCAAGCTGCATTGCGTAGATTTCTGGATGTCGATCTCAGTCATGGGAACGCTCCTCCGGTCATTGTTGATACGCGGAAATGGATGTCATCGGAAAAGCCAATGCAGGTAGGGACTTCCCCTCAGTCGCTATGACGTCAGCCTAACAATTACCTGTGATAAAAACACACACATGACCCGTAGGCCACTTGTGCCTAGCGCCTACGGTCTTTTTTGCTTGGTCTCGAGAAATTATTATTAATCGGTTGATAAATTATTGGTTAATTTAAACTTGTGAACGTCCAAGCTGCGCTTTGTCTTTCCCGGTTAATAATACATGCTTAAATTTTCCTGCTTTGTGTTCCCATAGACAGTCTAGTCGAATGTCACTAAATTGTGAACACGATAGCGATGCACTTGGTGCATCCAGACCTGAGTAAACATACATGTACTAAATTTAGCATTTCACACTAAGTAATGTCTTTCTCCTGTGTTTTATTCTATTAGATGTGATCGAGGCATTTAACAGATGTTATTTATTTCATTGACCTTAATGTTACAATTTCAATTCACAGAGAAGATGGAGTTTGATTTCGTCATCTTTGCACATTCTTCGTAATTTAGTAAAGTCGAAATCAAACCATAAATACTTTGATAATCGGGAGGCTAAACGAGTTCTACATTTCTACAAGGGATCCAACACCCCCGAGTGAAGCTTTCCTGCGTGTCTGACTCTAAGCTACGTGATCAACAAAGATAATGAATCGGACTTAGTAAACGACGAAAATGGTAAATTTAAGTTGCAAACTTGCTCAATTGTTCAATGCTCATAAATATACATGCACACAAGTTATTCGCCATTATTTACGTGACCAGAGATCATATTTAAGCACTTGAATGTAAACAGAATTGAGTCAGCAATGAAAACATGTTAGCTCGTTTTCTGAACTAAGTTAGGTTTTATCTCTGGCGATAACGTAAACCAGAAAATTGCATTTCTCTGTTCGTACTAAGTCTAGCTGGTGAGGTAATATTACTTAAATAACGAGATTTCAACTGAATGCCTATTACATTTTCCTGACATGTTATTCATCATATTTAATATTTGCAGGAGCAATTGTGATTATCACTGGATTTCTGCAGAAAAGCTTGCAAGGGAGGCATCATGGGTTTTCTATTGAAGAACTGATAGAAGGGCTGGAAAACTTATCAGAGCATCCTAGGAATAAAGACAACGTGAGTTGATGTGTAAAGAAGTTTGTAATTCTCCAAAAGCTCAATGTTTTGAAAAAAAATTGGAATATACATTATTACTTGTCCTTGTCCGTTAAATATCTTCACTAAACGTGTAAAATGACTTTAGTTTGGGACTTTTAAGTTATACTGAAGCTGTAATTGGAGTCGATGAATTTTATCGCGATACAAATAAAGTAGTTTGCATATGAATTATCTGATGTCTTGTTTAATCGGCAAAAAAATGAAAAATTAACCAAAGAACAAACGTAAAAGAGCACGTTAATTATTCTCTGAATATCTTGCAGAAAATATAAACGCTCAAAGATGAAACAAACTATAAGAATCGGTTTTTCGTTTCAAGTACTTAAATTATTTGTTGTAAAACTAGTTATGTCTACGCTTTCGGAAATGGTCACTTAAATTGCAAATGAACAATTAGGTGCGCTTAGACTGGCAGACAGTCGTATACTAATAGACGGGCAGGCGATAAAACTTGTGGCTGGCTCGGCCAGTATAGTTCATTGAGGGAAAAGATGCGTGTTTAATAAGTCCCGCCATTCAGACAGAATCAAGGAAACTTGCGTAGTAAAATTCTGTTCTTCTTACTTGATATATAGTAAATCACAGTTGAAGCCGTCGGAGTTGTTGCTCTAAAAACGTGTTGACTCCAGTTACCAAAGCCTTCGAAATCGTTGAAATCATTTATAGTTTCGACGTGCGACTCACCCTTCTGTACAAAGGTTCTAGGAATCCCATTTGCTTGAGTTTCCTTATCTTTACAGTGTAAAAATTATAATGTGGCCCGTGCATGTTTGCCTTTCTCCTCGTAACCATTAACTGACGTGTGTGGCAAATCTAATCCTCTCCATCAACTTTTACTTCAGATCAAGCGAAGAGCTGTACCATTCTTGTTTGAGCTTTTGGAGAAGTGTGAAGAATCGGAAAAGACCTTCATACGGCGTTGCCTCAGCAAAATTGATCTCTATAGCGACAACGACGAGACAGCGGAAGACATCAGTGGCATACAAGAAAATGTGACAACTAGTAAGTTTCACAGGCAGTTGCTTTATAAAGACCATTGTTTACTGTATGTGCATCGACTACCATTTGCTAAATACAGTGATGTCACAATAACTGCAGATCATGATAAACTAAACAATGAAGGACAAAATACTTAGAGAAATTGAACTCTTTTTCTCTCACTGAAACTGTTCTTCAACAGACACCATGAATAATGAATAAATTCGATGCCAAATTATTGACTATTTCACTTCTTTGCTCAGAAGCTGATCCTCATATCTTGGAGTTGGTGTTCATAAGTAGGCTTATTGGGTCGATTTTTCCTACTCTGTACAGTATTAACATGCGACTGGAAAATATTTTTATTTAACGAATGGTTATTGGTCATTCCCTGTCCAAGCGCCAATCGTCAACTATTAAAGCAGAACTACAGTGCGGGCAGAAGACGCACTTCAAAGTGAATGGGGTTTGGATGTTTCCAGTATATGAGTATCGACACAAGCACAACTTTAATGTTGTTACTTTGTCTTTATTACGGCGCGCCAAATGTTTCAAAAATATTTATTGATTCAGTGCAAAAATAAACTGTCTTTCTCAATTGAAATAAAAATTCGGTGTCATTAGGAAGGAAATAAGTAAGAAAAGTATAATTAAAAAACAAAAGACAGAAATGTCATTTAATACTTCATTTTAACTTGAGAATATTCTTTAAAGCGTAATTAGGAAATAAACAATTTTCAACGATTTGAAAAATTCATACATCCACACTTATCGACGTACATACACGTATAATAGTTCGCGTAAAAGGTGCAATTAGTGCTGATTTTACAAAAAAAGTATAAGATGTTTACAGTGGTACGTACACAAAAATCACAAGAAAATCACTAAAAACCAGTGCTACCACTCGGAAAAAATATTACAAAAAATTAAAATGTGAACCACAAACATAACATCATTATAAAAGAATTAGACAAAAAAGTCATGCATACATAAAATTATTTATGTACTTAAGAACATTAAAAAGCAGTACGTCTCATAAAAAACGTATTGTAGATAATCAAAAATATAATATGAACCACCAGCCGCTTTAAAAGTAAAGAGAGGAAATCAGAGAAAAAAATCGGCAGTGATGGCTCTAGACAAAAGTGGACATCATCTACAATAAAATAAAATAAAAAAAATAAAATTAAAAAAAAAAAAATGCCATGGACAACAGCAAATACAAAAAACACGCGTGGGCCTGTGGAAAGAAAAAATGAGCACTCCCCACAGCAAAAAAAAAAAAGAAAAAAAGAAAAAAAAAGAAAAAAAAAGAAAAAAAACGAGCACACGACACACAAAACCAAACGCGTAAAATTACAATTAATTTTTTCAAAAAACTCATGGTCCTTCGATCGATGAATCCCAAACAGCTGGGATTCCGATCACCACATACTCCAATGTTTGACGAAATATTAATTGAGCATTTCAGTGATAACTCTGACATATTGAATCCTAGCTCTGTTTGGCTGGGCCCTGCCAAGCAGAGCTACTTGAAACCTAGCCCTGCGTACAGGTCTGTGTGTTCCCGGCGTTATGGTGGAGGCCGTATCACGCCGGGAACACACAGACCTGTACGCAGGGCTACTTGAAACCGTACTTGATAAAGCGAAGTGGGCAATATCACCTAAAGAATGTCCAGATTAACAGTGAATAGTTCCAGAGAGTCAAGTTAACTGAGCCAATTTGAGACAGTCCACAGTTCAGATCAGGGGCGAGACGTACAACCCATGTCCCTTCATAGCAACACTGCGAACATATGGATGCCTTAGGTGCGGTATACAGGGGGCCCACTGCAGCTATGCAGGCCTTCCACCGAGCCGCTCTGTCATCGCCGTTTATGATTTCTACACGGTTACGTGTGGTTCGATAGATCGAACCACACGTGACCGTGGATTTCTACGATGGAATGAATTCAAATACCATGATAATAAACCACCTCGTTGTTTGGTAATTCCTCGTCTATCCTCAAAGATCACCCAAATCATTAAAAATGAATAGTTTTTAAGAAATCTGCCGCGTGTTTTAGAAAATGTCCATCACGATGCATCGTTTTCCGTGTTCGACAAGACGAGCGACGTAAACTATAACATGCACTATGATGCAACCGCGATCCCCCAGGACCGGCACAAGCCTTACGAGTAAGTACGGCGAGAGTGTCCGGCCTTCACAACGCCAGACACTCACTATACTCGCAGGGCTAGACCGGCACATACACGACATGTCGATCCCCATTGCTGAAAGCTTTATTTCCCCACAGTCCAATATATGGAGCTACGATATTTGTGCAGTAGCCAATACATAGCTCTGGGTGGCAGGGCTGTGAGTTACCGGTGTTACACGGCCAGGCCGTATAACGCCGGTAACTCACAGCCCTGCCACCCAGAGGTACAGACAGTATTCAGAGAACTAGCGGCTGCTTGTTCAGTGTCAAGTCGGGCGCGTTCGCGTTCTACATGTACTACTGAAAACGTTGCCTCGAATCTGAACGGAGTGTTTTAGCCTGAGTCTTTTTGCCTTTGCCACACTCCGTTTTGAGTCTAAAAACACGGTTACGTGTGGTTCGATACGTAGCGATCGCTGCGTGGTATGCAATTTTACTATGCATACCCACACGGCGGCCGCTATGTATCGAATCACACACGTAACCGTGGGCTATATAGCGGCTAGCCATCGTTTTGTTGGGGTAGGACTCCATGGTTTGGGCACAGACTGTCTATGGTTTGGGAGAGGCGGCCCTACACTGTACAGCGAGGGGATCGCTCGTCGCCGGCGTGTACTGAACTAGCGACGGGACAGCCGGCTTACCACCTCAAGTGTACATTGGTGGCACGCCGTGAGCGAGGGGAACGCTGGCAGCCGACGAACCACCACGAATGCTTTGTCCACTTGTAACTGTTTAATATAGAATGGGACGTGTCGGTAACTTGGACGTCCATGAGATGATATTGAAGACTGAGAGACTGAGAAGCTGAGAGTTATCGCTGAAATACCCAAAATATCTTGTCCAACATCCGACTGTGATGATCCAAAATAACCCTCTGGCACTAAACTCTAACATCATGACGTTGAGAACATGTTAGGCTTTTTCTGTGGGGTGTCCCACTCTGTTTTATTTTCCCGAACGGGCCTCTTTTTTCTGCTGGTTTTTTTTTTTGGAACCTCTTTTTTTTTGTAACCTCGTTTTGTTTTTTTTCAAACTGACCTCGTTTTGGTTTCTTTTCAGCCTCAACGCCAGCGCGATTCGGTCGACTTTTCAGTTGTGACTCTCTTTCTTTTTTATGTCAGACCTAATGGTTGTTCGCTTTGTTTTTTTGTAGTAGTGAAAGTACTATTTTTGTTTTTGTTTTTAAGCATTTCAATATTTTGTGTGTGTGCTTGATTTTTTTTTGCCGTTTTTTTCCCTTATAATCAGCATTCATTGCACCTTTATATCAAATACGCGTGTCATCAATAAGTATGGGAGTGTGATATTTCCAAATTTTTGCGAACGGTTTATCTTCTCATTAAGGTTTAAAGAGTATTTTACAATTAAGAATTACATAAGATTCTCCCCTATTTAGCAATAATACTTTTCTCGTTTATTTTCTTCCGTAATTCCATCGACTTTTTATTTCAATCGAGAAAGACGGTTGCACGTCATCTTTATCTGTACAGACACATTCAAATATTAAGTGACACATATTTTCAAAGGAATGTTATTTTTATGAAAAAGTATTCGAAAGAACTTTTTTCTTTATTATTCATACACGTTTAAGACTTTATTTAGAAAGAAAATTTGACAGTTTATTTTTACTCTATGACGATAAACATTTTTGAAACATTTGGCGCGCCGTAGTCTTATACATCCCAAAATATAATTATCTAATGCTTTTAAGTTATAGCAGTCTGAATACAACATTTAATGCTAAAATTACGTTTTGCACAGGTTGTTAAAGTGAATGAATGCACACTATAAGTATATTGTTCTAGAGTAATAATATAATATAATAATAATACAATTAATTACAGTATTTCTTAAGCGAATTGGTTTTTAAGTGTTGGACGTAGGATGAGCAAAAACAAATTCTGCAGATCAATCGTCTGAGAAGGGATGTCTCTCACATTCTATACCTCAGTTGGTATTGTACATTCTATCTTAGCTCATCGAGGGATGGGATTCTATTAACACTATCGTTTCAGAGTGCGAGGACGAGAAGGTGATGGAAACCTGTGCATTTGTGGAGACCCTGGTGTGTAGTCTCCCTGAAATGGAGGCCGAAGAAGCCAAGGACGTGTTCGATGCAATAAATGCAGCCATTAACTAAACTACAAGGGGAGAAAGGATGGCAGTTGCAGATCGCATAGCTAGCATTGATGGTTGTTTCCGGTTGGTATCACTGAAATTATCTAGTGCAATTTTAGACCGTGTACAAAAATGACATTATAAACTTTAAATACAATGAACAAAAATGCCGAACTGCTGGTTACAGAGAAAATTTGTGTCTACCATTTGATTTAATTTCATTTTCTTTCCTGCTTTGCAACTATCTTTGAAAGCCACAATCAAATGTAGCATCTAAATGCACAAATACCCGGATGTTAAACGTGAAATGGAAAAGGTCACATGCCTACACCAGCGAACTATAAAGTGACATCCACTGCCTGAAGTGATCAAGCGCAATGCACACGACGACAACAATGAACAACTTAATTCAACCGAGAACCGAGGGCATGATGTAATTCACATCATGTGTTGTATTTTTCTAGATATTCTGATGAAAATGGCTCTCGGTTTCTATGCAAATGGTGATGACGATCTTTACCTTGACGACCAAAGGTGGGAAAGCCTAAACTCTGTGAATTCTGTCATATGGAGCTGTGCAGACGCCAGTATCCGCTTTGCATCTGCCGCGGGGGATGCTGGGTTCGTGAAGTTTCTACTCAACATATGCCAACAGCATCACCGTAATTTGAAAGACAAGGTAGGATATCACCGTGTGACGTTCGAAAAAATCCGGGGAAGTATTTGATTCTTGCCCATAGCTATTTTGATTTTGCTCTCTCTCGTATGATGACACTAAAACCTTCACAAAATGCCGGAAAACAAAAATATACGTAACTTATGAGTGAATGAGTTCCCTTGTACATGTAGTTTAACATAATATGTCATACATCATTTTCGCTTACCACTGGGTATATAGTGTTTTGAAAAGGACAACAGACCACACTTTTGTTGAAAGCATGTTTATAAACTTTCAAGAGAACTTGATTCATTTATTTCATCATCGCTTTCTGATTACAAGATGGTGGCTCTTGCCAATCTAATGTGTGAGTACTACGGAAAGCCACCCATCAGTTCGGAACCTGTGTCGGACGAAAGTCAACAATCGAAGACTGCATCGCCTGAAGTTCAAGTTGAAACCAAAGAAGATAAGAGACTGGCAAGAAAGCCGTGAGTCTAAATATATGCATTTTGTTTAGCTGTACAGTCGTAGCTTTGTTGGGTCCCGGCGAACATATTTGAGAAGACAAGTTTGTTATACTAATATCAAATTTTTGTCGACTTGTTTGTCCAAGGTAGGACAGTTATAAACAGGGCTCAGTAAGCACTAAACTTGAATACACGGGGAAAATATAAGGACAATTTCCTAAAGGTTTAACTCTCATAGAATGATCTCATTAATATGGATTTCCATACCCGTACTTTGTAAGGCCACTTAAAGAAAATTACTTGCTTGCCGTCCTTGGATGTTTCAAAAGCCTACCAGCCAGTCAGGGGAAAAATATACACCGACAAAAAACGCAGTAGTATTTACATAAGCTCAGTTTTAATATTGTTTTTGAAAAATAATCATTTTATTTGCAATAGTGTTAACATTGTGTTTGCTTTCTTAATTTTCTCTGCAAACCTATCAGCACGCGGACGGCAAACAAAGAGCTTTATTTAATGCGCCTAAGTTTATAAAAAGCTTTAAGGCTGGAGATGTTTTGAAAACATCAATAAAACACTACGAGTCAGGTTACCCACGTGTTTGTGACTTGATTCAACACGTTTTTAGACGAGCAAAAGTACTTTTTTGATACCAAGATACTCGATATCACTTTGGTTTCCTTTATCCATATTTGTAAACACCTGTATCATTCTGTACGATTTCGCCAAGGCACTGTACATGAAACAAACGAAGCAATACAGTTGTTATTCTTATCACAGGACTGTCAAACTTCTTCAACGGAAGCTTCTGAAGACCCGGATGTTATGCGATTTATAGCGGTCGGTGAACGGGCGGGCGTGAAGAATGGCGGACGTGTGGCAGGATCGACTCTGAGTACGTAACAGCCGTCCACAGGGCGGTCTTCGTAACTGACAAACCTCTCGTGACCGGAAGGCCTTTCGAGATCAAAATTGACAAGACAAACCCTGAGAGTACGAGAGATTCGCTTGAATTTGGTAAGCATGATGTACAGTTACTAGTAAGCTTATTGCATCATAGGTGCTTTGTATGAGTACAGCCTATCAATAATTGATCGTTCAATGGCTTTCTGTGCCACATGCATAAATGTCTTGATAGTAAATTATAAGCAGCATCTGCGATATACTCTCTCACACCATCTCGCTAGCTTCACCTCAGACCATAAACCGCCTTCAGCAGTTCAGTTCAGCGAGCCGGTGAAGCCGGCGAGGTTCTGCTATGCTATTAGTCCATGAGCCAGATAGGTTTTTGGTACCATTTGGGTGGGCAAATTCCACCATACATTTTCTGAAAGCTTAAAATCTGAACTTTCTGAAAATCGTTGGTGGACAGGTCGCAGAAGTAGCTTTCTGTCTCAAAAGTCGTTGTCATGGCAACAATACTTACAATCTTATAAGCTAAGAATTTAGAGAAAACTGATTTTCCAGGGAACGGTAAAAGATATTTACGTGATTTCAAGACATACTCTAGTACCTCACATCATGGCCTTTCAATTGACCCCATGACTTGAACATTCTGGGTCAAGGTCAATAGGTCATGCCCATAACATCACAGAATTTCGATAAAATAGAGCATTTTTCATAAATACTTTTCTGCTACATCAACATAAAATATGATAGAAACTCAAAAACGTGTTCAGACATAGCCACAGATATGTGCTCTTTGAAAATAGTATGTTATGTATCAGGGATGTTGTTGGTAGTGAGTAATTACCAAGGCAACCATCAGTGTGTTTTCAGTTATACATGTACTCTATGAGCCAGGCCCCAATTATGGTCAATTGGTACTATTTAGGGCAAGCAGAGGGCAATCTCACACTTAATATATTTTTGAAAGTTGAAACTCTGAATTTTCTGAAAAATTTTGGTAGCTTAGTAATGGTAGAAAACCGTTGCCATAGAAACAAACATCTGAATTATTAAGAAAGTACAATTGTATACAAAAGTGAATATCCTGCTTTATGAAAATGTTCATACCAAAATTGATAACATAAATAGGATATGTTACACATTCTAACTTTCACTCAAGATGTGACCACAAAGTCAAGGTCAGGCGTACATGACCAAATGAGGTCAAAGTTCAAAACATGGAAAGTTTACATTTAGGTCTCTTTGTTGTGCACTTTTTGACATTTTCAAGCAAGGTGCACTCTTGTCAGCAAAGATGCACTCTTGTCTTTGATAAACGATACATGTGGCTTCTACCGGTATTAAATTTGACCACATTGTCTGATGCTCTTTTCAAACAAAGGTCAAGGTCAATGAAAGAACAAGGTTAAACACAGAATAAAATGGTGATTTCTATGGTGTTACGTATATGTTTTTACACGGAAAGAGTATTTTATGTTACCAGTTTGTATTAAACATCATAATTATCAAGCAATATGAACAAGCTTATATTTAGCTAAGAGCCAACAGCTATTAGCTATAGCTATACGTATTTGCCAATAATGTATATCTTCAGAATTTTCATACTACTGTAAACAAACATGTGTCATTTTAATGTTTTTTCGAACGTTTACGTAAATGCAAAATCATTAGTGACATGACATCTGAACTTTAACGTGACAATTTGAACAACGTACTGAGCCCCAGTGTGGCCCACACCTGATCTAACAAAGAAATAGACCAGTCAGAAATAAGTTTTTAATGCTGCTGGACATCAGCCGTAAATATATCAACGATAGATAACAAAATGAAATGTGTCTGATAGAGCTAATAATAAAACTACTATTTTGAACCGCTTGATCAAAAGTAAATAGCACTAAATAAAACAAACATATTAACGTTCATCGTTAAATTACTAATTACAAATGACCAACGACCAATGTTGTGTTGACTTTCTATGATCCTCTACGTTTCCCGGCATGGGTTTTATCAAAATACAGTACCAGTAATTGTTACGTACATTAGTCAACCACCACTTAACACACTATAAAGCATTTCATAAGAAAGTAGTAATATCTAGGTAACAATCTTTACATTGATCCTCATTATTATTTTCTTCTCCATCATCATCATCATCATCATCATCATCATCATCATCATCATCATCAGTAACCTAGCTGTTCTTCAAACTTAATAATATTTCCATATGTCAGGAGATTATATATACCGGAGTATACCTTATTCCGTTTACCAGACATTGACATGGCGGAAATTTGCACTATTTTGAACATTTACATGCCTCAAACTCCAACAACCCTGGTATGCCTCTTATCGATTTGATTGACAAACAACGGTCTTCAATAACCCAACCATGCCCTTCATGAAAATTTAGTATATATGGATGACAAGCAAGGCTTCCTTTCCAGACAGCAGTCTGATAGTTTGCACGCAAAGCATGCATGTAAAGGCAATCCTCACAAGGTGGTAGTATATGACGTACTGATTTATGTAAAAAAGGTGAAAATTGCCCAAAATCACATTTTTCATGCCACACCACCTTAAAGAGGTCATCAGACGTCTAAACGGTATTCTGGTGCTGTGAGGTAACAGCAGAAGAATACCGTATAGGCGTCGGCGTACCCTACATCTGATTTTAATCAGATTCATCAGACAACAAGTTGCTGCCCCAGTTGCGCCAGTGGTTTTCGGATTGACGTATTTCCTATGATTACATGTATAGGGCTCCTGGGTACTTAACGCGGATTGCTAAAAATGGACGCTCATCATGAAAATCGACGCCGAATAAGTAAGACAAGGGAATGCTTCTGAAAATGTATCAAGAGAAAATTATCAAATTTAAGCGATCTAGATCTGCGTGTGTATGCTACTCAGCTGTAGAAAGTCTTACTTTTGAAATTGGCGAAGGTTTAGACATTTAATATCTAATTTTACGGAACCAGCGGACAATGTAACCAGGGCAGCCTGTTGCTGACTGCATATCAACGCATTATATCATCGATATCAAGACATCAACTGTCAACCAAACGCTTGAACAAACTAACTGCGCATCGACGTAATTTATCAGATATTTATCAAATTTCCGGTAACGTTGTATTAGATTTGTCGCTTTGGGTAAATTTTGATGGGGACAACTAGCTGGCAGGGTACACGTACCCATTCCGGACAAGTGGTACCAAAAGTATTTCGTGGTTCAAGATTACCCATTGCTTTTGTCATTTTTGATATATCCCTTGGACCTGGTAAATTTCTTAGTTACCTTGAATGATAATGATTATTGGACCTGATTTGATGTCTGTTGTTTAGTAAATTAAAAATAAACTTTTAGAACCACTTCATCTCCTAACGGAAGCCTGGGTGGTAAATGAACAGGCTACACAATTTTTCTGTTACCTAAAATGTGGCCAGATGTCACGCCCTGCTGTCAAAGGTCAGTGGAAAACTCTGAACAATAATAGTCCTGTTATTCAGATTCTGGAAAAAAATCCTAGCGTTAGTAATGCGCCCAAAAATAAAGACAGCTAGGGTGGTTTTTTTACTATTGTCCTGGGACATATACTATTTTGAGATGAGAAATAATGCCTGTCCATACATTTTAAAGAACAAATTTAAAAAAGAAAACTTCGGTGTACTTTTTAAAGAAAACTTGGCAGAAACGTAAAACGACATATATAGCGAAGGAAGGAAATATTTTCTTCTTGGACGAATCTTCGTCAGAACATTTTCAACGGGTTTGGAAATGACGTGAATGGCTCCAGCGGAATCAGATTCACTGACAGCTGAACGATAACGACCTAACGTCGTGTGGACGGCAATGAATGACTCTGGACATTTACGACCATACAATCGAATTCCATTTCCAAATATTTTGTGCACGATATCGGCTCTTTCCTTGACCAATTTTCTTTCCTGACCAATTTTCATTTATGTGGGGACAAATTACTGAACTCTACAAGTATCTCCATCACAGCGCTGTATCTGAACTGAACTCCATCTTGTCACTTGTTTACGCCCCTGGCTGTCCTTCAGTCTTACAAGATGTGTTCATATTAGCTATCAAACACAAGCTCTGACTGTGCATTCTGCAAAATCAAGGGTGTTTGTAGCAGACCCAGGCAAGCCTATGTGAGCCTGAGCTGGCCTGTGGCAAGCCTGTGGCCTGCCTGAGGCTTGCCTTTTGTTGCGTTAGTTCTGCCGGGTACTGTATAGCAGCTGCGGTGGCAGTGTGCTTCTGCTGCTACAATACCCCTAGACGTTATAGCCTTCATCCTTTCTACAGCATTTTCCCAAAGACTTATGTTTGGCCTCAAGTCTACTGCTTGATGTAGGGGTTCTCGTGTTTAGCCCCTTTATTACATATTTTGTTCTTTCACAAATTATACATCTTTTTCTGATAGACTCCAGTATTTACATTTGTAGCATCCCTTTGTGA
This sequence comes from Ptychodera flava, assembly GCF_041260155.1. Taxonomy (NCBI): domain Eukaryota; kingdom Metazoa; phylum Hemichordata; class Enteropneusta; family Ptychoderidae; genus Ptychodera; species Ptychodera flava. The sequence continues at coordinate 28,813,849 of NC_091934.1, read as the reverse complement.
CACCCTAGACTCAGATTGCAGTTAATAGTAGATTGAACTGAATTTTCACAGTCAAGTTACTAAGTGTTTCTTGTGGGAACACTTTTTCTCTGCAGTCTAGATTATACAATATGTAATACAGTTTCAAACTTGCGAATTTTGGTTGCTTTGAACAAACCTTTCCAAAAGTTGAGGTCCCCGAACTTATTAAGATGTGAGCCATAGCACCTTAAATGATACGTGGACGTAATATTTGCACATTTTTCGCCCGCTTGTTTTGATTAACATCCTCTGAAACATCCATTACGTTAGATTTAACAAAATTTTTCACAAATTAACTCAATCGAGACAATGATATTGCGTGAAAAAAGAAATGCCACTTAATCTTTTTTACTTTATTGAAATATATATTAAATTAAAGATTATTTAGGAGGTGGCTAATTGTATTTTAATCACCAAAGGTTAAGTGAATTTCCATGTCTGAAAAAATAAGTGAGTATATGACCATAAAACCAATAGGATGTACAACAAATAAATCACTCCCTTGGAGTACTAGTGAAGTTTAATTTCAAGATGTTTGATTTTATTACTTAAACAACTCACTTTTCCAGTTTTATAAATCGCATGAAGCTGAATTATTTTATATGTTGATGATTTCTTTGTTACTTAATTACTCGGATATTATATGCGCATGATATGTGTATTGTACATGCCTAGACAAAATTCAAAACTTTCAACAAAAGGCGAATAAATAGATTCAAAAAAGGCGAACTGAAGTTGCAATTCTACTTGCTGTAGCAACATGTGTAACATTGAAACCGACAGTCATTAAATCAGCGCAACTAACTGGACCAAGATATTCACGACACAGCGATCATTTTGCAGGAATTAAGGAGGTTACGCAGTTTTTACCTCCGCTGTCAGTGACGTGGAGCATATCAGATAGGTGGATTGTCCGTCGTCATCCGTCATCTACCAACAATTGTTTTATTCTCTGAAACTGCTGGTCTAATTGCTTTCAATACTGGTATGCAACTCATTTGGATGAGTTCATTTAGATTTGTTCAAATCATGGTGAAATTTACATATTTATATTTTGGGGCATTCTTCCTTTTATCAACTTTGAAATGTGTTATGTGGGTTTCTAGGGACAACCTGAGTGAGGTTTTATCAAGTTGAGAAGAAAACTTTCGTACTTGAAATTTTTGGGCCTTTTTTCGTTTTTGTTTGAAAAACACAATTTTCTCACAATTATCTTTAAAGGTTCCTAGGTATTACTTCAGTTTCTTCAAATTTTGCTAATACTTGCATATTCATGGTAGAGATGAAAAACAAGAGCACATTATTATATAATAGTAATACATGCATTTCAAGGATGTCCTTGTTCAGTGTTCCTAAAATCAACATAAGCAGATGTATCAGTATTACAAAGTTTATTTACAAACAAAACCTGACCTTTTTATTTTAAGCAATACATAACAGCAGAAGTCTATCGGCTGCCAGGCTTCTTGTCAAAGCTTTTCCCATGTGACCTAAGCTCCGCCCCAATGGAAAATAACAACCAAAAGCATTTATCTGGAGATACAGGGTAGCTCAACATGAAATCCGGAAAAAGTTATAGTATATCGGTATCTCTTGAGATCAGACTACTTGTCTACTCGTTGACAAGCTTATAATCATCTCCCACTAACTACGTTGGTACGACACAGATACTCATTTTTGATAAGTGAACATGTTACTTCAATCATGAAAACAAAAACATAAAACTTTGCCAAATTTTGTTTTTAAACAATCAAACACACTTACGTATATTTGCCTTTTGACCTCTTTTACTGTCGATATGACTTTAGTTGACATTGCTGTGTACTTAGCACACAAAAGTTATGATTTTATAACCATTAATATACATGCAAAGGTATGTCCAATGTCGCTCTATTACTGTATCTGAAAATGCATTGATGGTTGCTATGGTGATTGCCGCCCTGTCAACAAGGTATATGATAAAAAACATTAGTATTTTAAAGAGATCGCATTAGCTCTTATAGCTGACTAGATTTTCATGTTTGTACTTTTTGGTTTGGTAAAAATGTTGCAAAGCTATTTGCAAAAAAATCCCACCTTAAACAATTTCTAAGTTGCTGAAGGCAATGCCTATTGACCTTGACCTTCAAATCTTAAGGTCATGGGTCAATTAATTGACCTTGACCTACAAATCTTAAGGTCATGGGTCAATTAAGAAGCAATGCGAACTATTGACATGCATCCTTAAATCAATAAAATATCTTTTGTCGTGTATTTGATAATCTGTTTTACATAGTATGCTTAATTTTAATGCTTTTGAATGCTGATTCGTTGACAACAATATTTACAATGAAAGCGTATTCAGCAAACTGTCCAATGAAGATTTTCTCAAAATTCAGATTTTCAGGTTAAATGGCTGCTTTGTTCCCCACTCGAGTCAAATGGAAGCAAATTGACAAAATTTGGGGTCTGGTTCATAGGCTACATGCATAACTGAAAACACACATATGGTTGCCTTACTCACTAATGACATCATCCCTGATACAAAACATACTAATTTCAAAGAGCACACATCTGTGGCTATTGTTGAGCAAGTTTTGAGTTTCTATTGTATGTTATGTAAACGTAGCAGAAAAGTATTTGTGAAAAATGCTTGATTTTACAGAAATTCTGAGATGTTATGGGCATGACCTATTGACCTTGACCCAGAATGTCCAAGGTCACGGGGTCAACTGAAAGGCCATAATGTGAGGTACCAGCATGTGTCATGAAATCATGTAAATATCTTTCGTTGTTCACTAAATAGTCAGTTTTGTATAGTATTCTTAACTTTTAAGATTGTAAGTATTGTTGCCATGACAACAACTTTTGAGACAGAAAGCTACTTCTGACACATGTCCACCAAAGATTTTCAGAAAGTTCAGATTTCGGGCTTTCAGAAAATGTATGGGGGAATTTGCCCACCAAAATGGTACCAATTGACCAATTTTGGGGGTCTGGCTCATGGACTATATAGCATGGTTCGGTGAGCGTCACTTGTTAGAAAGACCGTTGAGGGCGCATAACTGCGTGGCGAACGAAGGGGTTGTGACAGAGTCTACATCTGTGACTATAGAAGACGTTTACAGGTTTATGTATCTTTGTAAAATTGTGATACGAATTAAAAAAAAAACACGCTTGACACATGCGTACTACAGATAATGTGTGTATGGATATACCGTACATGGTTTTATAATCAATTTGTAAATTTACTGTTTCTGGCTTTCGCTAGATCCGTCAGGTGTTATGTATTAAATTGATTTTCTTTGATGTGTGTGCTAGGTGTCACGATCTACAAAGAATTTCCAAAGGACGTTCTTTATCACGGTCAAGGCTATGGAAGAGGCTCCGGATTTTGGTTCTTAAGGCAAGAGTGACATTCCCTTCGAATTCATCTGTTAGTTTGGTTGCAATAAGTTTACGGCATTAAGACGATAAAATTATATCTTAGGTCATCCATGACAGCAATAATTAGGATAAATTTGTTTTCTTTGGCTGCCCCTCTCGAATATATTAAAATGCAGTTACATGAATACACACGCACGTACGCACATACGCACACACACACACATATATAACAAATTACTTTAGTTATTTCTCACGAGAAAATCTGTATTCTTCGATATATATATATATATATATATATATATATATATATATATAATATATATATATATATATATATATATATATATATATATATATATATATATATATATATATATACCCAGAACTTGTAGTTGTCACTCTACAGGCTGATTCATGCGCTAAGTATCATCAGGAGTGAGGATATGGCGGGAATGGAACTGTTTATATTGTGTTGCAGGTGAGTATGCATATTCAAATAAGTGGTTGCGGCCAATGGCAAGTCAGTTATTAATGAGGAGGAATTTGCTGCTGTGTCTGCATTTTGAGAGGAATTCTGCTCATTTGTTAAGGGTTGATTTGCTGTCTGAATAAATTATATGGAGTTTTTCTGTCATGCAAAGGTTGCAGCGTTTGGTTTTATTTGAATAGGGGGGAGCTCTGTCGATGATGGACCATTTGATATCGTAGTTTATGTTGTTGTCTTTGAGTTTCCATATGAATTTTGAGAGTTCTGTGCTATTTCTGTGCTTGGGTGTTTTGAATGTGTACTTGTGATACGTGTATCTTTGTTTGAAGGTTGATTCTGTGAGTCCAAGTAGTGTTTCTGATCGTTGCTTGTGGTGACAGTGGCTTTGTATATTACTGAAGAGGTGAGGCAGTTTCCTAAAAGTGGACAATCGTCTTTTTTGCGGCAGTTGCACAACTTCTCTTGCTCCCTGTCTATATGTAGTATTTGGTTGTTGTGGGCTTTGATTATACTTCCCATGTTTCTGGAGCAACTGTAACTTACTTTTACGTTGTTTTTGTTGAAGAGCTTTGTAGACGGTGGCCTTCTGTAAAGTGGGTCTTAATCAAGTTCAGGAATGTTCTGCCGATATTGGTTTTCACTGCCTTGTTGAACGGGGGTTGTACCAAATGATTCTTCTGCTTCGTTTTCTTTTGTTTTCGCTGCTTGGTGACGGGGGCTCGTACTTCATTTTGTATGTTTGTCCACTTTGTTTCAGCGCCTTTTTGAAGTCGGGGGCTGCTTTCTTGAATGAAACAACATTCAAGAAAGCAGCCCCCGACTTCGAAAGCCCACAACAACCAAGTACTACATAAAGACAGGTAGCAAGAGAAGTTTTCCAAAAAAGACGATTGTCCACTTTCAGGAAACTGCCTCACCTCTTCAGTAATATACAAAGCCACTGTCACCACAAGCAACGATCGGAAACACTACATTGGGCTCACGGACTCAAAATTCAAACAAAGATACACGTATCAGACAAGTACACATTCAAAACACCAAGCACAGAAATAGCACAGAACTCTCAAAATTCATATGGAAACTCAAAGACAACAAGTTGACATAAACTACGATATCAAATGGCAATTATCGACAGAGCTCCCCTCTATTCAAATAAAACCAAACGCTGCAACATTTGCATAACAGAAAAACTCCATATAATTTATTCAGACAGCAAATCAACCCTTAACAAATGAGCAGAATTCCTCTCAAAATGCAGACACCGCAGCAAATTCCTCCTCATTAATAACTGACTTGCCATTGGCAACAACTGCTTATTTGAATATGCACACCCACCTGCAACACAATATAAATCCCATTCCCGCCAAACCCTCACTCCTGATGATTGCTTAACGCATGAAACAGCCTGTAGAGTGACAACTACAAGTTCCTAGATTCTCAGTATAACCACCCTGCGAAATGCATTGAGCACTATACTTTACCTGCATTGACAAGCAAACCATTTTCAATATATATATATATATATATATATATATATATATATATATATATATATATATATATATATATATATATATATAATCCCATGGAATATTTCGTTGTTAACGTTATCAGATAGTAGTGATTTCGGCTCAAAGTTGTGCGGCTCCGCGAAATACACCAGCAAACAATGACGTCAAACAGAGAAGTATTTGGATCATATATTTATCACATGAGCACTCTGTTTACTTTTAATTTGCTGTGAATTGTTCAAAATAATTGTTGAAGATTGCACAATGATTGGCTGGATCTGTCTTTTATTTCCTTTGATTACTTTCATTTAATGAATTGAACGGCCCATCACCCATACGCAAATGATTTACAAGTTTAATTCATAAATGAAATCACGTTCAAATTTTGATACACTGAATGCCATCTTTGCCAATCACACATACGGATTTGGTCCCGTGAACTTGTCAATCATTGTCTTGCGCTCTCCTGTCGCCAAAGCAAGTAAGGAAGGTTCACTGCGCTGGCGCCTTACAGCCACAGTATTACAAACTGAGTTATTTGGCTGGATGGATGATTGGGTCAGCATTACGGAAGGACAGATCGTATATATGCAAGTATATAATAACGATAACGTCCATATTTTTTGTAGGGATTCTAATTTCGTCAAAGACTTTAAGCTAACTGGAGGTGATTACGACCTGAACTTGAAAATGATATCCGAAGGCGATCGTATCGCAATCGCCCGACTTCCAAACAAAACTCTTCATTATTACTACAATGGAAGGATCAAGGCATGGCCTTCAGGAACGTGCCGGAAGGTATGTAACAAAATGATTAAACGATCATTTGAGCAAAAATAAATGCGACACTTAATTGCACGTGTTTGGCGCATTTCTTAATTTATGTACAAACTTAATATTTTAATCTGAATATTCAACACTTTCTCGGTCACTGCAGATATCTACCCTCTGGTCGCAGTTACTGGTAAATGTCTGCAGGTCTCAATCGTCGACAAGACATCGGAAATTCATGTGCCGAGTGAAATGTCGGAAGCAGACGAACCGGAATACTTGGAACCTACTGGTAAGTTTTATTCTTTTGGCTTCCCTTTCATCTTTTATCAACTGAACACTTACATTTGCGTCACCGTCGGATAAAATATACGACAAAATTCACATTTATGACATATGTGAATAACAGTTAATGTATATGTTGTATGACAGTGGTGATCTGTTTATTCAAGAATGGAGCATATGATACTTTTACGAAAATCTGATAAAATATTACACAAACTTGAACGTGTTTACATAAAAGTCACCCTATTATTTCTCCGTAACGTCATGTCGATCATCTCACCAGGAGATTCGAAAATCGTTTTTAATTGCGCACAAAAAAATTTAGGAGACGACAATGGAACGTCTTGGGACCTATTTTCGAAAAGAAATTATATATGCACCCTGAAAATATATACCCAGCGGTATTTAACGTGGCTGAGAGTGCCCTCCATGTTCATTGTTGCTCAATCTGATTAAAATCCGATGTAAAGTACGGCGACGTCTTTACTTACGCGGTACTCTTTTTGCTGTCACCTCTAGAGGTAACAGCAAGAGAATACCGCATACGTAAAGACGTCGTCGTACTCTATCTACATCGGATTTTAATCAGATTGGTTGTGGCTCTGACTTCATGGCATTACTATATTGCAGAAACCTTCAGGTTTATGGCGGGTTTAAAATGAACAGAAGCATTCAACCGCCTTTGGACACCATTGGGCCCAGACTGTGCGGACATATCACGACTTCCAAAAGAAACCCGACGGGCAAGATCAAACTTTGATCATAATGGCAGGTAGATTTATAAATATCATATCAGCCTATATCGTTTAATCAGATATGTTTGTCACATTCATTAGGAGATTGATGTGACAGTAGTGGCTTATGTCCCTCTCAGAGATAATTTTTTTCGATATAAAAGGCCCGGTCTGACCAGTTTAAATTGATTAGCGGAAGGCGAAAAGACACTTTTAAGATACGTTTTGCGTAATCTGGGTCTCCCCTCTAACAAAGCTGTTCCGTTTATCGGTTCTCCGTTCAGAGACCAGACACAGTGCTAGAATGAAAGTGTGGTATTTTAAACCATCATTTCCAACTACGAATAACACATTCGCTATAACCATAGAACCCACTAGACTTACACAGTTCTTATTTTTACTTGTGCTGAATGGTGCATCTTCCATCTCACAAGGCTTAGACTGTACGCCACGCCATCCTGGCAGCATTCTCATTAAGGTAGTATGCGCCCCGAAAGGGGAAAGACTGATACTTATGCTCAAACTTTCTATTACTAAATCAACAATAAATAATCGGGGATCACCTTGCAGAGTTTGGAACTAGCGAAACAAGTTACCCCAAAAAATTGCGATAATTGAAATTCAAATTAAGTTGCGTCATATATAAAGGTATAGGAAAGTACATCTGGTTGTAATGGTGTCAAAGGTGATGAGAAGTTGAGTCACTGTGGCCTTGTTGGCCTGATGCGAAGAGGATAAGCCCTATGAGGTGGAATGTTGGAATGTGCAGGATCAGTAAGAGTCAACACGATTGGAACCAATTTGGGATAATTGGATAACGTATTATTGTTTGTTTAATTAGCAAATATAAGGTCATCAACTTTTTTGGATCGCACTTGGTTTTTAGGTAATGGTAATATTGTAACTTAAGGCTATAGGGCACCTAACAATTTTGATAAATTTGAACATTTATAAGAACCAATTCTCACAATTGGTTCCAATCGTGTTGAGTAAGAACCGTATAAGGTTGATCGAAGGATTGGATGGTTACAGAGCCATGTGTGACTGGCAGTTAAAACTGGTGGTTGAAAAAATACCGTGCTCTCGTTGTGTGAACATGCTTTCTATGGCCAGAACGCCCTCCAAAAGGAGAACTAAAATTGGATATCTTATAGTGGGGACCCTTTATCGGACTTTCATCAATTTATGAGTCCAACAGTCAATAGATTAAAATAAGTGGAATGGTGAATGAGTTATTGGTATATTTAATCAATTTTCATCTCTACTTTTTGTCTTTGTATTTTCGCCTGTTCTTTTCAATAGTAAAATCAGTTCTGGATGTTCAATCAAACGTCTCACAGTGGTATGAAAGCAAAATAGAAGTAGAAAAACGCTTCGCAGAGGGGCGCGAAAGCGAGGCTGATTTACTGACACAGATCAAGGAACAGCTTGCTATACGTCGTTGCTAAGCGACCCTATGATGAGGATCGATCCCGTTTCGAAGGAATCCGTCGTCGCTATACAAGACTACATCTGCGTGCACGGGCTCTGTGCTTGGTGCACATGAAACCAGTAATGTCATTCCGAGGGAACCGAATAAGCTGATCGGTCGATTGGCTGACGTATTCGAGTATGTTCTGAAACCCTGCTTTGATAATCTCAACAATGTAGACGGTTATGTGTGGACTGGGAGTACCAGCGAGGGGTTCGCCATCACAGACCACACTACTGGAACTGAACGCTAGTTGAACGATGAGATTGATTTGATGATACCAGTTGCCATGGTTACCGAAGTTTCGGATGAAAATGTGAGTGCAAAAGGGACTGAAGGCATTCAAGTTACCGGTGAAGATGTTGGATGCACCAGGGACAGCATTGATGACGAGAGAAACGACCTTGAGTGTGGTCTTAACAGTGGGTTAGAGTCATTAGTCAGCGAACTTGAAACACTTGGTCTTGCCAAGCACCCGAATGGAAAACCATCGTTAGAGTGGGTCAACACTCCCCTACCTGGTTACGTACACGTACACGTACGACAGGACAGGGTACAAGCTTTCACGGATGAATTTTTGAACGAGTTATGTATTGCCATCTCGTCCGCTACTGGGGAGAAAGAATACTTCCTCTCGAGATCCAAATTACTGAAGGTCCAAGAGGATTACGTACGGTCGCGTATACCTGCCGTCCAATCACAAATCGACAAGAACTATCAGCAACACGGAGGATTTCGTGGTAGAGTAGAACTACTACAACAAGGACCGGTTCAAACCCTGAGTGTCTTCTATGTAGCAAAATCATTGGAAGGTATGAAAAAGATTATTAATATTCACAGAATATTTTAGACATTTGAATTACATTAGAATATTCGAAATAAGTATGACAAAAGTTCATTTTGTATTCTTTTTTGCCAGATATTATTTGAATGATTGATTATGAAGATCAGTCTGGTGTTTTAGCTCCAAAAGAAGAGTTAAGTCGGCATTACATGATGATATTTTTACCCCGAGTGAATCGTTCAGTGATGTACTTGCATTGAATGTTAGAATAAAATAAATAAACTCGGCACCATTGGATTTATGTGCGAGTTTACTACACTCATATCGTACCAATCAATACTTTTTTTGTGATTACTATGCCACATTTTAGGCGGCCCGAGTGAAACGACAGCAGAATTTGAGCAACCGTGGATGGCGCCTTGGCCCTGATCTGTAAGGAATGGCCGTCTGTAGCCTCGGAGTGGGAAACACGTGATCGGAAATGGCCAACCAGTGATGTGGTCCGTGCTATTATGGTGGCTGGCTGTCATATTGTACCGAAATCTTATCCAGGGGAAGGTGGTGATGAAGGTCTGCAGTGGAGACTCTCTTTCTCTCTGGCTGAGAGAACCCTGGCTCACACTTTCACAGAGAAACAGAGGATATTCTACCTTGTTGTAAAGAAGATTTGGCGAAAGTTTTTAAAAGTAAGTTACCGTCTAGTAAAAACGTTTTGTATCAACCTTTTACTAATTTGACAACGGTGTAGTTTACCGCAAAGTTAAAAAGAAATATATCTTCAAAAATCTGTTGTTGCCGCCATAAACTTGGTTTTTGTTTCATACGACTCTAACAGTCACTGTATATGGTGAAGCATTCATCAGATGGGGCTGGGGTTTAGAGATCTCTGATTTGACAAAAATGTATAAAAAAAGTCTGGAAAATATTGTATGATCTCTTTTTAGGAACCAAAGGTACTCTCTTCTTACCACATGAAGACGACCATGTTCTGGGTTAGCGAACGAACAGCCACTGACCAATGGAAGGAGTCCAACCTTGGAGACCGATACATGGATTATTTCGATCAGCTGATACGGTTCTTGGAGCAAGGGAACGTGCCAAATTTCTTCTTGCCTGAGAACAATATGTTGAGTCACATTTCAAAGAGCGAGATTGAAGAGGCGCTGAAGAAAGTCAGAGAGGTCCGCAGAAAACCTCTCATTTATATGCGGAATCTAAGTGTGCCCACCAACATTTTAGCGTAAGCATTGAGGAATATGTTAAAATGCCAGAGTACGATTATTTAGCAAGATAAAATGAGTTACTTTGCCTGGAAAAATTATCGTACCAATGAGTACGATTCTCTCCGTGGGCAGTTTCAATTATGGTAAATGTTTTTGCTTTATGACATACTTCAAAGTATGATTTATAAGGATTGAAAGGGACGTAGAATATCGTAAGAAGGGGAAAATGACTGGCTCATAGTGAAAAAGCTGACTTTCGATTGAAATTGACATGCCATGTAAACAGTTAAGAATAAATAATCCTTGACAATGCATATTTTTTGTAGAAAGCCAGACAATGATTGACAAGAGCAATCTGCATTATCAATTTGCGTCAAATTTGGTCTTCTAAGTGTGTCACACTGAAACGTAATCATATATAACCAAACATAACTTTCTGCGTCTTTCTCTAGTTACTTTCGCCATCCCAAAATGTTATGGCCAGGGTGGTAATTGACCCATAGGGCTCACCAAGTTTTCTATTATGCTGATGGGGATTCACCATGGGTTTGAAATGCTCAATAATGGGGGTAGGCCTGGGTGCCAGTGTTTTTGTGGGGGTTTTGTTTTTTTTTCTGTTTTGTTGTTATGCTTTTTAATTAAGACACAAGCTCATAATTGCATAAAATGAATCATACCATCCACAAATTGCAACATTTAGTTGCAGTTTTCGACGTGCCCTTCAGGCTTGTAACTTGTACACATTGTTACAAAAATGGAAAGCTATTTTTCGTTCTCATTCATTCACGTGAAAGAGAAACTATTTTTCTTCTTGTCACAGGTGTCCAATAAAATGTGATTTTTATGAGTAAAATGATAATTAACAAAGAGCAGTTTTTTGCCATCATTGGCTGTTATGGTTTCAACAGTAAAAGTAAAGGTTCTCTCAGACACTGTGCTCATCAGATTTGGCTGCGACGTATAAAACTTACTCTCCAGGGTTTCTCAGGAGATGCAATTGGAACCAAGTAAAATGTTCATTTTAACTCCTGTCCATTCTTTTTGTACAGGCGTGATTGTACTACTTGTAGTGATAATTTCTTTCATTATGTTTCTAGACCTATCATTAAAAAGGTAACGGGGAAAATCAAAATTCATATTCAATACCTTGGAAACTATTTCAAGGGCAACTTTTAAAGGATGGTTTGACAGAACTAAAATAGTAAAATGTCACTGAAAATAAAAAAAAAATATACCTAAATAACCATGGAACCAAAGAGTTCAACTTAGTTCCCCCTTAAGGTTGAGAAGGTATAATTTATGACAATACAACTTCTTCGTTATTTTGTGTTCTGTAATATCAACCACAGTGTTCTGTACTCTATGAACCTTTTCACTCCCATTTTCCTTTGAAGAGGTCTGGCATGGTAATGAAATGGTTAAAGGTACATTGCAATGCCCGGTGTTGAGCTTGTTGAAATAGCCTGCATATGTACAGGCAAATACGGAACTTTCAATCTGGACCGAAATTCATGTGTTCGCAGTTAATTTTGCTTTTTTAGTGATACTGATTATTGGACCAACATGTGTATTTTTATATGTATCGATCTCAGTAGTATCAAGTCTAACAGATTACTTGATATTGTAAAGCGTATTTACGGTTATACGTGTGGCACAAAAACTATTAAAGCTCTTTATTGTTCACTAATTGGTAGCCACACCTGGGAGTATGTGAGTGTTGTTTGGACGGCACATTCTAACAAAATCTACTTAAATTAGATAGAATCCAAAGCAGCGACTATATAAATGCTTTATTATCCTACTGGTGTTGATATTATAAACATAAATTTGGTTTCTATCAACCTTTTACCCTTGTAGTTACGTAGAGAGGTGCTCGACCTTATGTTCTCGCTGGACTTTATTATATGAACGTACATGTACACAAGTTTGTTGTGTTTCTATCTTCTAACATTCACACCCGTCTCTGTACTGATTCAAACACACTGCAACTAAATAGCTTCAACGTTCTTTCTTCCGGCGACCCCTCTTTAATCGCATAGCTAATTTATGGAACATTTTACCTAGTAAAATTCATGAATAATCGTCAAAAGATACAGAAACTGTCCCTTAAAGTCCCAACAGCTACGAATGTGTAATAAACCAATCTCAAAATATCCTGAGTTTTCCCATTAAAGACTGTAAAGAGTATAACGTTGTCAGAAGTGTCGAAAGTGGCATGTAATTCAAACGTTTTAACATCATTTTAGATTTCCCGTCATTTTCAAGAATGAATCACGTGATGTTTCTTTTATGATCACGATGTGTATGTGCAGGAAATACTACGTTTTTTTGTATTCTCTGTGGGACGCCATTTTACTAAATGCGGCACCCGTTTAATCTTTAACCTGTTAAAACGCGTAGGCATGGTCCAAATCAGCAGTGATACTTCTATACATGTCCTTGAGTTGCACATTTACACGAACCAACTTTGGTTTGTATGATGAAAATAATGCATGAAACTTGCAGCTATTGGGGCTTTAAATATGTACATTTCAGTGATCAACAAATTATATATATATATATATATATATATATATATATATATATATATATATATATAATATATATATATATATATATATATATATATATATATATATATATATATATATATCCCTTTTTGTTTTTCTTTTGTCTCGGGGTAGTCACCCCGTTTTCGAAAGTTGGAGTAGGGGAATACCCTTTATCCGAAAGTTAAAACGGGGTCACCTACTTTTTGATGTCCGCGACAGTGCTATGACAATACATAGTTGTCATCAGTGAAGTATTCACCTATGAAGCTTGTGTGATTTCTATTATGATGTTATTTCGGTCATCGCTGCCGTCATCTGTTTTAGAGTTTGTCATACTTCCGGGTTCACGCCCCGGATGATGCGCGTCAATCGTGTCACAAACAACGCAAATCTATGATGCTGGATTTTCTAAACGCACACCCCACAGCAACTACTGCCCTCTCACATGGCGTAAATCACTGCTTTCGGCTATTCTCTCAGACGACAAACTCACACCATTTGTATCATATGAAGACTCTCATTAAAGAAAATTCGTATATTAACGATATTTTGAAAATTCAAATTTAAACAAATTACTGAGCATAATTTCTTGAATTACTCTGTGATTTTGACGCAAAAACTGCTAAAGAGATATGCGCTGACCATTGACGTCTGATAATTAGCAAGGGCAAGGCGCAGTTTCGAGTGGGTGCGAATGAGTTGAAACATAGCCATTAACAGAGCTCGAGCATAGATATGGCGTGAAATATCGAATATAAACAGTATATGATGTGTCCTTTTACAAAGTACTGAAAAAACATGAAGAACTAAGTTGAAATTTGCAGCGTTGTATTAGCTTTCAGGGGAAATTTCTAAGCAATCGTAAAGTCACACATTTATTGTAGAAACTGCAAATAAGGAACAACATGGTCCTTTCTACAAACTCTAAAAATTATTTATTACTCGACAGCAAACCAGCTCAGTTAGACATGCTCGAAAATATTCTATCTATGGTTCAAAAAACTTTGGGTTAGTACATATATTGTCAGATTCAACTTAGACGTTAATTTGTTTTATGTTATCAGCTAATTTTGATTTTTATTAAATTTAACTAAACAATTAGGATTGTTAAATATATTGGGCTGAAAAAAATACATTGTGCTGTTCCGATAACCCGACCAACCCTAATGTTTACCTGCCGACCCTAAACTTTTTAGAGCTACGTAAACACGGAAGTAAAAAAAGGAAAGAACCCGTAAAATCACGCGTTCGTTACTTGGCATTTGATATTTGCTTGAACGAGAATGTCTTTTACCTTTTTAACCTTTTATATCTATGATACATTTTTCTGGAAATGTTGTGGCCACTGTTTGAGCACCCTATACCCCCGAAAAATGCATATTTAAAAATAAAAATATTTTGGAAATAAAATTCCTTCCGAACTACGTACCCTATTTTTGAAAACCATGTTATCAGAACAGCACAATTTATTTATTTATTTATTTATTATTAAGAGTGTTTTTGTTGCATCATTATAAAAATGCTTATGGTATATAAATTATGACTTAAAACAACAATTTTAATTTGTTCGTCCTTGTTATTTATTCCATCCAGCTGTATTTGTTATCCTTGTTCTTGTTTTAAAAGCAGAAAAAATGAGGTACAGATAAATCAACAAGGGGTTCTACCTTTCATATTGCTAGTGGAGTGGAATGAAAAATCACATTCTTGATATCTAAGTGATGTATATCTATGTGTCAACATATCAGCATGCTTTAATGTTTATCTGTCTGCCTGTCTTTGTTTCTGCACGTATCAACGTATGTATGTATGTATGTATGTATGTATGTATGTATGTATGTATGTATGTATGTATGTATGTATGTATGTATGTATGTATGTATGTATGTATGTATGTATGTATGTATGTTGTATGTATGTATGTGTAATTAATTAACTACCCTACTTCTGCTGTGCTGACAACCCCTCATAGTAATGGTAAGTGCCTATTGTAATAAGGTAAGAATGCTGAGCCAAAATCGAATTGTCACGAACGAACGCGTACTGACAATAGATAAAGGGCACTTAATGGGTAGAAAGTGTTTAAATTATTGTAGAGCGGAGCTTTGCCATGAGGGAAAATGCCAAGAGGATTTGACCGTTAAGAAGGGCTTGACTACGCAGTTTCTGCCGAGTGAAGCGTCATTACGTATTCATGGTGACACCTGGTCAGCTGTCAATATCTTTGGGGGCTTTTGTCTTTTGGCCTGCTTTGCATATGCGTCGTTGGACACGACCTGCCAATCACCCAGGTAGTCAATTAAACTATTAATTGACTGTTTACCGACCCAATTAACACTATCCAGCAGTATCAGTCATATTTTAATCGCGTGGCCCGGGTGGGTACAACGTAGGAACGCGTGTATTTCTATGTGTACGTTTCACTTGTGGTGTTGTTTGTACCATCGTGCGTTTGAAGTCCTTGTTTCACCTACAGCATTACCTTCAAGGTGACAGGCTTACTATTAATGTTCAGTATCATTGCACCGAGTTCTGCCCACGGTGAAAACCACCTGTTTTGCCTACTAATTACTGCCCGTCCTGAATGTAGCCTATCATAGCTACAGTAATCAGTCAATATATAATACCCCGCGCCTTATACTTTTTATATAAACTTGTAAAATCATAGTCCGAGCCGTAAAATTGTTGACTTTCGATCCGATATACAGGTTGATCGTTGAATCGCACCGGCGTATCCATGTTTACTTGCCCCATAAGCTTACTATTCTGCAAAGGGTGGGTAGATGGAATTCCAGGGCCAAAAATGAACACCGGGGCGAAACTTTTTGTGAATCCATGTGAAAACATAAATCATTTATCAGTTTTGATATATACTCCTCAATTGTAAGTTTGATCAAAATCGAGACCACATTCAAGGGCTATGCAGACTGTCCAAGTACGCAAACACAGGCAACCACCGGTGAATATCAGCGTCAGCGGCATAACTATCGGGTCGTAAATCGATCGGCGGTTGGGGGGCCCTGGACTATGATTTTATAAGTTTATATCACAAGTAAATGTTGTGTCCAATATTAAGATATCGACCTATTACTGTATTGAAAAGGCCAATTTCGTTACGGGCAGTGCTAGAAGAATGACGGGCAGGGACGGCAGTAATTAGTAGGACCGTTTCTTTGAATACTGTTCGATATTAAGTGACGGTCAAACTTTTGGGTGGTGCGCGTGACCGGCGGCACTGACACAAACTGGGTTGACAAGCAGATAATTTAGGTTTTTGTTCAGTGTTGTTACCATTTGTCCATTGTGGAAAACATTGACGGAAAACCAGAGAAAACGGTCCCGCTCCGAGAACAGCCCCGAGACGGGGACGGCCACACTTGTGGTGTTGTTTGTACCATTGTGCGTTTGAAGCCCTCGTGTTATCTACAGTATTACCTTCAAGGTGACAGGCTTACTATAAAAATTCAGTGATCATGGCACTGAGTGTGTTACATTTCATGATGTAAATCACGCAATGTTTTTTTTAATATATATATATATCGCAAGGATTAATTTTCGCATTTTTTTGCCCTCGCGAACATTGCTAAAATTTCTCGCTCTGAAAAAATTTCCGGCCACAGTATCATTGAACCCACTCATTTTTTCTGGGTGACCTGTGACCAAATGTACGTAATAGTGAAGTCGATCATACGGGGAAATAAAGGAGTATTAAAAGCAAAGTTCTATTCGTCTATGTCCGTTCATTGTCAAAAGTCAAGGCAAAATGGTGATCCTGAATGATTTCATGGCCATGGGCGATACAACTTGATTTACTCTGCAGTGCGCCTGTTGGATACACAAACATTACGACACTTTTGTCAGGGTAGGTATTAAATTTGGTCTGGCCGAGAAAAACAAGCATACAAGACCATAGTCCGACTTTTTAGATAAACTAACTGGGACACGAACGGGATTCGTGAATCAAATTTTGTTGAGCTTTACAAGCTGTCTGGTTCACGGCTTATTGTGCACGGGCCGCGTCTTTGCCCTTGCCATCATGTCATTGAACTCGTAAATGGACGCATCAATTAAACAATTTCTTTTTATGAATGTTCTGTAAGTTCATAATCAAACACCGATCTTTGTCGGCACGCTCAACATGAGAAGAAAAACTGCCGAAGTGACGATCGGTTTCGGAGCACCCAATAAAATTTCCACAAATTAACAAGTGTGTGTCATTTATTTTGACAAGTGTGCGTAACTTTCCATCGTTCTATTGTGGTCACCGTGAAGGCGTTGTCACGTAACTCGTCAACTGCCGAAACCGCGGGCGCGCCGGGGGGGGGGGGGATGTTAACATAGTACAACAACAGATTTATTCTGATTGGTCAAACAATGTTTAAAACAGGTCGTAATTGTAGGAGAGATATCAGTTTGGTCAGCACAACTATATCATCAACATATACGCCAGTCACCTAGGCGACGGTAATCCGCACCACTTATCACCATCGGGAAGGTACTCCTCCCCCTATACCACTGGCGATCCCGCCCTCAAGGCATACGTCATTCGACCAAGCATTGTTATTGTAATTTCCTGCATAAAATTAACAGCGAGGTCAACCGGTCAAATCCTCTTGGCATTTCCTGGCATGCGTACCAGTCGATGACGTTAAGTGAAAGACGCTACTCTGAAGACTGCAAAGGGACAAGACTCTGAAAAAAGAAATCAGCGCTCTTTACTGACGAAAAGGATGATTCGAAATTGTATCATTTCGCTGGTGACATTGCACTTGACAGGTATGTGAATTGATGTGATCATTTAGGCGAGCTAAAACATTTCAATATTTTTTTAATCATTTCCGGGTTCGCTACTGTATCAAAACGGCACATTTTCGTGTAGATGAGTATGAGCGGAGCTTAAATGCGGATCAGACAACAGTGTTTCCTTGAAAGTCTACTAAATATAATTCGACGTGACGTAACATTCGCGTAATTTTACACAATGCTGGTTGGTTTGTGTTGTTGATTGTTAAGACATATCAAACAGTGATGTTATAACAGTAATGGATATTGCTTGCAAAAGAATACAAAAAGACAATAAAAAAAACAAAACAAACAAAAATAAGACACATGATGTGAACTATTTCGTTTTGCTATCATTAAATATCATTATAAAATCTGCAATGCTGTAGGGCCATGTACAGGTAGAAACTTAGAATTGCGTAACAATGAGTTGTGATTTAAACTGGTACTGCAATTGTTATCATTATTCGTCATTTCCAAATAGGGATTGCAATTAGAACCCTTTGCGTTAATTTCTGTCAGGCTGTTTTGCAAATGTTCCTCTCTTGCTTTAAAGTGTTCGGTGTTCACAACATTTCTCATTGTTTCAACTCACAAGGTAAACCTGCTCCATCTTGAAAGTTTAGTTTTGGGTTGGGTTTTCAAATACAGCATGTTAGTATGAAATTGTGTGATACTCGCGGAGAGAGCATAAATGAAGTAAATACTAAATGAGTCATTCAAATTTTTAGCCCAACTATTATTATATGGGAATTTATCTGTGTCGTTGCCTCATTCATTTATATTTGCCATTTTGGTCTTCCGATTAGACGTATTAAATATTCAAATTTGATAATGTCTTAATTCAGGGAGCTCCTGAAACAAGCGGAGGCTTTACCTTGTGTAATTTAGCTCATTTCTCTTTGTCTGTCTCTAGCTACATATGTGCTGCTTTACCTCATTCTCGTCACGGTAAAGCAGATTGAATTGGTACGGTAATGTCATTACGCAAAAATAATACAGCAGGACTTATTTCAAGTAAAGTATTATCATAGCACTCCAAAAGGTTGTTTATGTTTGTTTGTTTAATGTGTGATATGGGGTAGAAATGGCTTTGTTGGCAATCATATTTAATTTTCATGACATTGAGCGTTTCCTTCATCCGTATCTAGTCCATATCTAAAGAGTGCACAAGGTATAGGGTACGTGACAGTGTAAATATGGACGAAAATCCATTATTTACATGTAGTATCCCGACCTGACCTGCCCAAAGCTATGGCTTCTAAGTATTAGGCAGTTATTTAAGCTGTACCCAGAGGAGCCACCACAGCTTGGAGAATTGGGATTCCCTCAACTGTCCATAGCGGAAATGGAGGATATGGTCGTTTAAAACTTCCTGTGTGCGCAATGTTTGTGCTCGAAAACTTCCGTAGCTTATGGTCTCTACTGCTGTAATCTACAAAACTTAGAATATGTGGCGATCTACAAAAAACTATAAAAGAAATAGAATGGACTGAGTTCAATTATGGAACGAACGTCAACTGAATCGCACCAAAACATAATGCAAAATACTTCGGGATTTGTATGTATCGTGCCCTGTGAAAGCAAACATTGTACATAATGTCTTAATGTTGTCTTCAGTCTCGGCAATAGTCTCTTCAAAAGGTTAAAATTCGTTTTAGTCATGTCAAACCAAAGCTATGTACGACAAGAGTAGTAAATTTTAGTGACGGACCATTGGCTCGGAGGGGGAGTATTCAAATACATGGAAGTCAAATAATGGAAAAAGATTCTGCAGATCGAAAAAGAAAAAGAATACTAGTAGCCATGTTGATTTAAGAAGGCGTGTAATTTTCTTTTGGCGCGGGGTATGCATTCTGCGCAAAATACGAATGAAGTAAATTTTTGCCAAATTTTGTGACGTAAAACATACGTGTCACCATCCTGACCACCCCTAAAAGTTCTAATAGTTCATTCCCCGGTACGGAATTGACCTGACGTGACCTTGAGCATTGTATTCCGTGTAGTACAGTGTACACTCTGTCAATATGTTTTGTATAACCTGATCGTTGCCACTGCTCTGACCTCGATGCTCTGCAGCTGTCCGATTTGCGACAATCTAGGTCTCTGACGTGGCCACGCTGTCTTTTACTTTATTTTTGGTGTTTGGAACTCACAATATCCACGTTTAATCTTACGCAGATGAGAAGATGACAACGCCTTTTAGAATATTATGAGCGTACATGTAGTCCTGCAGATAGACACGTGAAGTTTCCTGCAATGCCGAGCGCATAACGTTTTTTGTGAAAGAATTCTGATGCGATTTAAATGTACGCGAGACTATTACAAAATTTTGCTTAGTCAGCAAGGTATTCGAGGCCGAACTACTGTAATTTCTCTGATATCGTCATCTTTTTTTCTAGGTCAGTCATACTTCCGGGTTCATGCCACAGTTAAAAGTATTTGCGTCAATGCACAATGGACACCCTCCTGTTCACAGGCTTCCTCGCGTTGCAAATCACGTCAATCCTCAGCTACGGGATGTTCCATACTTCAAGCGTAGGTGGCGCTTTTAGGGAGCTTGCCCAGCAGGCGGCAGAAGTTGCAACTGAAAAATGACCTCAGGGCAGTTCTGAGCAAAGTAGATATACAGTATGCAATACTTTACTGATAGAAAATGTATGTGTGCCCTGCGAGGGCAACTCAGATATATTGCTGCTCTCAGGGCAGATTGGTAGACACTATACAATGCTGTAAGGTTATAAAATGTATGTCTGCCCCGAGGGAAGCTCAGACATATTGCTCCCTTTCGGTCAGACATACATTTCCAGTGTTGCCGCCAGGACGTGCCCTTGCGACAATGCACAGTAAGTGAGGCTACCCACAATTCTCCGTGATCCGTACACACGGAGATCACTCACTGAACTGAAGTAAATTTCTTCTGTACACAGAATAGCTAGGTCCATATTTAAAAATTCTGGCAACATAGTTCTGATAATCATAGTTCTCTAATTTCTCACTGTGAATAATGAGAAGATCAACCCCTTTTCCGCAAAGGTGATAGCAATTTTGTGATTTGGCAACATAGATTTTTGATAGCCACATGCAATATTTTCAAGGAAACTAAGGGAATAAGTTGCATCTGTGTGGGCAAAAGAAAGGATAGTGATTTTTTTAATGTTTGTAAAAAGGATATTAACATGTCTGACAGGTGGTGTGATGAGACCATCTTAGTTGATAACTTTGCTTTGACAAGTGTACAATTTTTAGCACCTTCCAACATCGAATTCTTATTCAATTTACTCCTGAATTTTAAACATGCTCAATAATTTTGGAACATAGTTTTAACCAATAATCTAAGTTTCAAATTGTTCAGAAACTGATAAAATTGAAGAAGCCTTTAGCAAATAATGTCTGAGCACACAAATCAAGGGAATTATGGGTAGTCTCACTTATTGTGCAATGCCCCTAAAACGGAACTCGTTGTCCCGCACTCTTGCGTACTAACGGTCACTTCGGGACTCGGGAGCACTCGTGAGTCGACTGTGATGGGTGTAGTCTACAAGTAATATCTGTTACTGACGATGATCTTTGTTTTGCATAATTATTGTGAGGCTTACACAACGTACTTTGGGAGCTAGCTATATGATCAAAAGTAATTAAAACGCTGCACTTGATATCATAATTTGCTTGACTGTAGTCCGTCTGAGCTCTGATTTGCGGCAGATATGGTATACTGCTTCAATTACCTGAAATTCAAGCATAACGAGTAACGACGCGGTCCCGGTAGCTTGAATTTTGTTCAGTGAAACTAATGTGTTACGAAATAATGCAAAATTTGATTGACAACTGCTTGTTGTCCCCAAAATGTACAAAATGTCCCCACAAATAAATGGTAGTGGGACACAGTGTCCCCTGATCTAAAATTCCTGGCCGCAACACTGCATTTCTTATGCTCACAAATCATTGCATAATCTATCAATCTGCCCTGAGGGCAGCAATATACCAGAGCTACCCTAGGGGCAGACATACATTTCCTATCCTATCTACCAATCTGCTGTCAGGGCAGCAATATATCTCAGCTGCCCTCAGGGCAGTAATACAGTTCCTCAGTGACGTCATTGAATGTTGTGCACATGTTTACTCCGCTCTGAGCTGCCCTCAGGGTAGCGCTGCCCTCAAGTCATTTTTCAGTTGCAACTTCTGCCGCCTACAGCTTGCCTCACTGTTCAGAACAGGAAACTTCGTATAACAATGGTACGCAAGTATATCCGCCTTATATAAGATATCGCCATATCCAAAATCTTAAGTCAACAATTATTTGCCAAACCACGAATTATTTGAGCAAAAGTGTGTTCTTTCACATTATGCTGTGATTTTAATACAAAGTTTTCTCTTGCATTCATTGGTAGTAACTTCTCAATCCTTTTTGTTTTACAAAACTATCGTAAATACTGCATTGTTAAAAGAGGTATTATATGAATTTTCTAAATGTGCAAATTCAAACAAATACTCAATAACACATTCCGCATAAATGAATAAAAAAAGTAACCGAAATTTCGAGCATTTTGTTGATTCAACTTTCAGCAGGAATTTCTTCTATTAATGCAGTCATAAATATGTGTGTATTGCAATGGTATAAACGGGAAAATTTATCAGTTCATTAACGAACACTGCCAGATCGTATTCTACCAGGATTGCGAACGACTGTGAGACCAATAAGAAATAAACGCTTATTGAAATATGTGTTACTTTTTGCGAACGGCAAACCTGAATCCACTTTATGTTTTCGGAACATGCAAACGCTGTGGCGCCGCGATTTTCCGTTATCATTCGTATGTGCTACGTTAAGTTGTGTTAATTTAACAAGAGAATTGCAGCGTCTGCAACTCAAGATGTCATTTACGCTTTTACGATTTGTTGAGGATTTTTCTGTAGACTCAAAAAAATTGTTTTGCTCGACATCTAACCATATCAGTAATACGCTGTAGGCCGTGTAAGTCTATCAATTGTTCAAAAGATACATCGCACAGGTGTGGCCGAGATGAGTTTATACGAGGACTTGTGTCATGCGATGCTACGTCATCAGAAAATGTATATTTTCAGCAGCTGTTTCCAGTATGTGAGTCAGTAACATTAATTCCCCCTTACCTTTCTAGCCATGAACACGACTTTGATGGTAAATTGCCAATTACAGAGGCATTTGTACTTGATTTGTTGTGCTTATTTATACTCTTGGTGTATGTTGTGTTCATTTCTCTAGTGGCTTCTGTCGCGGGTCAAGGGTTATCGGGACCCGGACTACTGTGGACTGCTGTGTCGATTGGTCCATCTCCACCGTCTCACCTACTGTTTATCCGGGGCGAAGCTCATGACATCTACACAAACGTATCCCACAATGCGACTGTAACGGCAAACCAACTGTTGACAGGCACGAACGCGTTCTTGACGGGACTCGCATACGATTACCATGACAACTATATTTTTACGATAGACACTGTTGGTAAGCTGGTGTACAGAAATGATCTAGCTGCAGGATCTATTGGGGCTATACATGGGGGCGTCTCCGGCAGAGTTGAAGGTATGGCGGTTGATTGGTTGGCAAATAAGCTGTACTGGACGGATGCGTCGTACAACTGGATAATGGTATCTGACTATAACGGTCAATACACGTTACCTCTGATCTACAGAATGCTGGACAGACCACGGGGAATAACCGTGCATCCGTTCAAGGGGTAAAATGATATATTATGTCGAGTGTAGGATCGAAGTTTTGAAAGTGAAATTTTGCGTTGGCATAAATGTAGAAAGTAATTTTTCTTCACATACCACCACCACCACCATCATCGTCACCATCACTTTACGGCTGATACATCGCATATTACCTTTTGCAATGATATGATGCCACAAATATGACAGTATCATAAGTCTGTCTTAATATTGTAATACAATTAAATTTGTAATAAAATAAAACGTTGTTTACAAAGTTTATTGAAAGTACAATATTTTTGTAAAATGCAAGGGACAAAATTTTTGAATTGTTTGTCTTGTTTGAAAGCTAAAGACATCTACATCAACTGCTATATTTGTTTTTACTCACTGACAGATACCTCTATTGGTGTGATCTAGGATCAAATCGAAAAATCGAGAGGTCTACTCTGAATGGGGAACGTCGTGAAACTATCGTTAGCATTGAAACACACGGAAGTTACTTCATACAATCACCAAGTGGACTGTCCATAGATTATGCAGAAAACAGGTGAGCTGCAATTGAATGAGAAAAGCTTTCAGCATTGTGCGGACGATAAATCTTCAATTACTGGGCAATTTCTTACTCTAAGTGGTCTAACTTTTGTATTGGCAGGCTGTATTGGACAGATGATGGATTAAACACGGTCATGTCGATTGATCTTGATTCTCCACTCGAAATCAGTGAATTTTATCCTGGATTACGTAGCGTGTTACTCTTACCCTTCGATTTGACAATGGACCAGGTGAGTCACGTGATTGAAGCTCTTTCGAATACTAATCTCGATCGCGCCTCAGGGGCAGATTTTCGGACTATCAAACTTTTACAGTTCTTTTCTGATCTACCACTTATTGGGTCTCTTTTCAAAGCTTTTGGTGTGAGAAAAATTTTCAGCATCTTAGTTTTTTCGAAAATCGAAAATTTATATCATTCGCCATATGGTCAACACGTGCACTGGGATGGCGGCCATTTTGGATTTCAATTCTCGGTTAAATCTTGGGTAATCTATCTGTTTCTCCAGCACCAAAATTTGAACGATGACACTCCCCGATATTTATTATTGATTTCGAAAGAGATAGGTTGAAAGCTTCCTGAGGAAAGTTTGAGAAAATGTTTAAATCTTTCACTTCCGAGGTAGCAAGTCTCATTCTGTCAAGCAATCAAGTACAAGTCAGAATGTTAGGATGTTTAGATGATAAAATGTATATTTTTATTCTGATGGCAGGATTTTGTCGTCGTTGGCGATTTTTCCTCCACTCGCCTTTGGCTTATCGACCGAGGCAACCAAAGTATCACCGGCTGGTTGGCTTTCAACTTTCACCCGATAGGGGTGACATATTATACCGAGTGGAGGCAGCAAACGCAGCAAAGTGAGTGAAATTCCTGTGCTTTTTTACCGACGTCATAGATAACTCCTCGCCTAGTGCAGGGCTCTTACATGCAAATTTTTTAATCCGGTCGTTTTGCTATAACGACGAACGAGGACGGTGATGAGTTTTTTTTTATTGTTTCGTCACTGTTGCTGCATACGCAAAGTAATCGGATAAGTAAGGGAAATACCAGATTCTTAGAACATGTTTGCCATTTAATATAATTCTGATTGTTTTTATCGTTAAAGTGCATATAACAAATAATTGGAAATTTCGTGTACCAAAATGTGTTTCCTCTCTCAGAATCTTGAATCAGGGCATCTTATTTGATTTACACTTCTGAAAATAACAACAAAATGGTCTTGTAGGTCCGTGTTCTACTAACAATGGCGGATGTGACCAACTGTGTGTCAGCGATCCAAACGGTCACAAGTGCCTGTGTTCCCATGGGTACGTTTTAGACGATGACGGCAAAACGTGTACAGTTGGTAAGTGCCGCTAACATTTGAGAAAGTATTCCTTTATCAAATTCAAAATAATTTTTCTGAACTTTAAACCGATTCTCTTTCATTTAAATTCTAGTAAATGCACATAACATGTTGTAAATGCATTATAGTACAGGCTCTCCGAGCTCAATGCGTTCATTTTATTTTTGGGGGCAATATTGCACTGAAAGTCAAACGAAAATTTGGGACTTTGATTTAAAAACTGCTCTCCAGTAATGTACATTCATTTTATTTTTGATAACAATAATGAATATTTCTCAGCCAAGTCATATGACAATGACAGGCTGATAAAAGGGCACGATGTCATTTGTCTGCTTTCAGTAATCTAAACACCCAACACCAAACCATCCAATGCTAACTTAGGTAATAAACACAAAATAAATAAAGTAATTAAAAATTAAAAAGTACCAATTAATTAGCAATTTTCATGCCAAAAAAACGGTGACCCTCCCCAGATGTCCTGGTCCGTAAAAACATATCTTAATTGACACATAATTTCTCATTTGACCTTTGAACTTTCAAATAATCCTTTTTGAACTTTACAAATAATCACTGTTTGCGAAATTCCAGTATCACATTTGTTGTTCACATCTGCTCTTTCAAACACACCACTCTCATCACGTATAGTCTAGTCGGAAGGTAGGGTTCCCATGCACCCCATGGATGTATTTTTTGACCTACATTTTTGTAATCCTTAGGGTATATATTTGATGAATTTTGATGTTCCCAAAATCAAATAGTGTCCCATGGGGTTCATTTGGCGCCATCTTTGCCGCCATCTTGGCCGCCATCTTGGATTTCAACAATGGGGTAGGGGTCACGTATTTACCGCTCGACGGAAACAGAAACAATAAAATACTATAAACTTTACATTTTTAGAAAGCCAAGATCATGGCCTTTTCATTGATATATACTTAATAGGGATTAATTAATATTCGAACGTCGATTAGACTTTATATCGGCCATTGACTGTAAATCGTAAAATTTGCTAAATTTCACATCCAATAATTAAGTTCCCGTTCCTCCAAACAATTTTTCATAAGGTATTTATATATTTTTTGGAAGAACTCAGTGCAATAAACAAGAAAAACAACATTAAAAGTATGTGTCTTGAGATTTAGTGGGTGCATGAGCTTGTTTTCTTATTACGTGGTATGCCATATATCCGTGTGTAACATAAGGGGTAGGGGTAATGTTTCCCTTTCTGTTTCGAATCATGAATGATGAAACCATAAAAATGTTACATTTTTTAAAAGTGCTATATCAGACCTTTCTAAAAATATATAGATTTATGGGGAAAAGTTGCATAGTTAAAAGTTACAAAGCTTAAACCTTTCGGTTTGTGTCGATTTTAAGTGATTTTTTAAGAACGAAATTACAACATATGGGGTAGGGGTAATGTTTCCCTTTCTGTCTCGAGCCATGAATTATGAAACCATAAAAATGTTACACTATTTAAAAGCTCTGAAAAGGGCCTTTCCAAACATGTATAGTTCTATTGGAAAAGTCCATATTTTAAAGTTACAAAGCTTATGCCTTTCAGTTTGTGTCGATTTTAAGTGATTTTTTAAGAACGAAATTACAACATATGGGGTAGGGGTAATGTTTCCCTTTCTGCCTCGAGCCATGAATTATGAAACCATATAAATGTTATACTGTTTGAAAGCTCTGAAATAGGCCTTTCCAAACATGTATAGTTTTATTGGGAAAAGTCCTATTTTAAAGTTACAAAGCTTATGCCTTTCAGTTTGTGTCAATTTTAAGTGATTTTTTAAGAACGAAATTACAACATATGGGGTAGGGGTAATGTTTCCCTTTCTGCCTCGAGCCATGAATTATGAAACCATATAAATGTTATACTGTTTGAAAGCTCTGAAATAGGCCTTTCCAAACATGTATAGTTTTATTGGGAAAAGTCCATATTTTACAGTTACAAAGCTTATGCCTTTCAGTTTGTGTCAATTTTAAGTGATTTTTTTAAACAAAATTATAATATAAGGGGTAGGGGTAATGTTTCCCGTTCTGCCTTGAACCATGAATTATGAAACCATATAAATGTTATACTGTTTAAAAGCTCTGAAATAGGCCTTTCCAAACATGTATAGTTTTTTTGGGGAAAAGTTGCATATTTGGAAGTTACAAAGCTTATGCCTTTCAGTTTGTGTCAATTTTAAGTGATTTTTTGAATAATATGCTCAAAACAGTTAGTACGTTGGCCAGGTATCGAAATCATCCCCTCTAAGGCATTTTACCCCACTATGATTTTCTGTTAGCTAGTGTTCTCAGCTGTCATAATCTGCTTATTTTCCATTTAACTGATGGTGTGTGAGAGTGTAACGACTTGTTTGTGAAGGGCTGTCACGCCCTCAGTAGTAAAATAGGAATGGGTTAGGGGTAACATATTTACCGCTAGTCGGAAACAAAAACAAAAAAGTACCATAAACCACAGTCCCTCTAGGGACTGTGCATAAACAATACATTCTTAGAAAGCGCAGGTAATCCGCTTACCATTGGTATACAACTAAATGGGGATAAATCGATATTCAAACATCGATTACATTTTATATCGGACATGAAAATAATGTAAATTGTAAAATTTGCTTAATTTCAAACCCAATAATTAAGTTCATGTTCCTCCAAACAATTTTTACAAGGTATTTATATATCATTTGAAATAACTTAATGCAATAGAGAAGTAAAAAACATTAAAAGAGTGTATCTTCTTGAGACTTATGGGGTGCGTCAATATATATGGTATGCCGTACATCCCTCTATAATATACATTTAAGGGATAATGTTTCCTCTCCTACCAAACGCAGCGAATAAGGAAGCCACATAAATATCATATCTCTGAAACACTAACGCAGTTGTTTTTCCAACAAGATATGGCTTGATGGGGTAAACTCAAAAATTATGCAGTGACAATGCCTAAACTCAAAAGTTTGTGTTACTTAACTGACATTTACTCGTTAAAAGGAACATAGAAAAATACTCTATAGGCATTAAATAACACTAAAAAGTTAAAATGGTGGTAAATAAAAGACGTTTTACTCATTTCAATAACTTAAATTAGGGAAAGAAAGTTAAAAATTATGTCGAAAATTATATATTCCAAACCACAAACACTAAAGTGGATGTCATAGTCGTCATGCTAAGTTGATTTGACAGCAGCAACAATCAATCCCTTTTCTTTAATTGTATCGCGAGAGATATATAAGCAATAAAGTACCACTTTGAAAGGATACCACACGGTTTCGACCGGTAAACAACATATACGCACGAACTTCAGTCGTGTGTATAAGGAGTGAAATGGTCAAAACCGAGCTCGAGTGGTGTACCCAACTTATAGGGGTTGTTTATCGCTATATTATATAAGTATATTAAAACTTATGATGAAAATACAAACAATGTGAAAGAAACCCAATTTGGAGATAGGAATGGCCAACTTTACAGTATATCGTAAATATATGCACAGTCACGTGACCGTCTGGGCAAATCAGAGCTCACTATTAATAGTGTTACTTTTAATACCACACAAGAACACGAGAGAACTTTTATCGCTCAAAACTAATCACCATTAATCCACAATATAGGTTCTCCATACTAAGATAAGATGGATCGACAACACTTTACCTTCTTTACCAGAAAACAAGATATCATAACCAATTTTTCGAAATTATTTTACAACGCAGAACACTATATACTCCCAATGAGGATTACATTTTCGACTGGGTACTAAAATTCAATAGCAAATAATTCTGGAACGAAAATCCGAAAAGCCAAATGTCACAGAACGCATTCAAATTACGCAACTTTATAGTAAACAGAAGGCGAACAAACACTCTCTACACCAAGCAATAAGAAGGCGAGACAAACCTCAGAAAATGACTAAAAAGGCTTATATTCCCATTGACACCTCAATGTTTAAAATGCCTTGTGAGTGAATCTATCATTAGTTTCTTATCATGGATGACATTTAACCAATGTTAGACCCTGACGTCTTTGAAGCAAAGACCCTACAAACGGACGTTTTAGGGTCAATGCTTGAAGATACCGTTCCCACCAGCATGATCGAATCAGAGAGACTAGATTGATCTAACTTTCGAGCTAGATCAGCCACCAGCAGCTGAGAAAAAATAAGTCAACATAGTCATCAGAGTCAAGCGAGCTAGACAACGGCTTCACACATTATACTCCACAGAGAGGACATTCTTACACAATTCACAAAAAGCGTTCAAAAGCTTCGTGAAAGGCATTGTTCGCGATCCAGGGACGGGCATGGATGGTTGCGTGGCAAATGCAAAATATTAGTCATGCTGAATCAAGGTGTAATCAAGTAATAGCTTATTTATAGATTGGGAAAATCCTAATCCTGATAGTAATGATTGAATATAAACTTTGTGAAAAGTTGAGAAAATTTGCCACTTCTTTGATTTGTATGTTTTACATTCCATGTTGTACTAGCCTGTACTATACATGAACAGTCAATACATCCGGCAAGTATTCTGTGCTGTTCTTTTATAGTTAGGTCCCCGCAGTCTGAGATAAGTATTTCTATAGTCAACCATGCTCTTCGATCACTGTAATCTACTCCAATAAATTCCCATTTAACTCATTTGTATGATTACAGGGAAGCCTAAGCCTATCTCTTACAATCTAAGATTTGAGATATTTGACAACAACATGTATGCAATTTTCATATTTTTCATAGGCCTAAATAACACACAGAAGAAAGTCATACTCAATGTTTTGTCCAATTGAAAGTCAAATTTTCAACGAAACAAGTATAGGTGGCCATCTGTAAGCCAAACGAGAATTAATATTAGCAAAGATGGATATTAATTAAGCCTTTCTCATTTCCGATCCCAGTTACTCATACAACGGGGTATAAGCGAAAGCCAAGAGTATCGAATGTGTTGAAACGTAAGTGGGCCCTATTCAGTACTACGTAGCTTACATGTACACCTTAAAGATTACTTACCAGGCCAAAATACCGAGTGTTGAATTCCTTCAAAAGTGGCAACACCTGGAACAACACTGCGGCAACCAATTTATCAACCTGATCTCTAACTATTTACCTCTACACCCAATAAGCACCGGGGACTCAAGACAGTTGTACGGGAGCGATCGAAGACACTCGCTACACAGAACGCAGGATGGAAGGCTGCAAAGACGATTCTTCAAATAGGCAAAAAAGAGGCTAAAAACAACACAAACATTCACAGCAACGACGATAGTCGGGTTTTCTTCCTATACTACGGTACAAAACCAAACCAAAGGGTCTTTCAAAGGCCACCGCACTTCCCTTGAAGCCTGGGATCATGATTAGTGCCAAGTTAGGTTGGGCGTTTGGGGCATGGCTTGCATAATGAGTCTGTTGGTAACAGTTGCGATCGTTCGCATTATCTGCGGATCTGTTCGCTCTTAGATCAAACTCAGGCTCGGACTAATATAGATACGTACAGCCTTCGTTTCCAGGTTCGTTTCAGTCATGCCATGGTAAATACTCGAAATAAAAAAGAAAGGAAGAGTTTGCTTGAATGAATTTACCGAAGTTTCAGGCCATATCAACGTTCATTATGTGTTTGATTCGGCCACTGACCTCCATGTACATACGGAATATTGGCGCCGTCTAAATTCGAATAATTATCAAAAAAGTAAAAGGCTTATATCTGGCCTTTCTAAGAATGTATTGTTTATGGTACTTTTTTGTTTTTGTTTCCGACTAGCGGTAAATATGTTACCCCTAACCCATTCCTATTTTACTACTGAGGGCGTGACAGCCCTTCACAAACAAGTCGTTACACTCTCACACACCATCAGTTAAATGGAAATAAGCAGATTATGACAGCTGAGAACACTAGCTAACAGAAATCATATTGGATAAAATGCCTTAGAGGGGATGATTTCGATACCTGGCCAACGGACTAACTGTTTTGAGCATATTATTCAAAAAATCACTTAAAATTGACACAAACTGAAAGGCTTAAGCTTTGTAACTTCCAAATATGCAACTTTTCCCAATAAAACTATACATGTTTGGAAAGGCCTATTTCAGAGCTTTCAAACAGTATAACATTTATATGGTTTCATAATTCATGGTTCAAGGCAGAACGGGAAACATTACCCCTACCCCTTATATTATAATTTTGTTTTAAAAAATCACTTAAAATTGACACAAACTGAAAGGCATAAGCTTTGTAACTGTAAAATAGGGACTTTTCCCAATAAAACTATACATGATTGGAAAGGCCTATTTCAGAGCTTTCAAACAGTATAACATTTATATGGTTTCATAATTCATGGCTCGAGGCAGAAAGGGAAACATTACCCCTACCCCATATGTTGTAATTTCGTTCTTAAAAAATCACTTAAAATTGACACAAACTGAAAGGTTTAAGCTTTGTAACTTTAAAATAGGACTTTTCCCAATAAAACTATACATGTTTGGAAAGGCCTATTTCAGAGCTTTCAAACAGTATAACATTTATATGGTTTCATAATTCATGGCTCGAGACAGAAAGGGAAACATTACCCCTACCCCATATGTTGTAATTTCGTTCTTAAAAAATCACTTAAAATCGACACAAACTGAAAGGCATAAGCTTTGTAACTTTAAAATATGGACTTTTCCCAATAAAACTATACATGTTTGGAAAGGCCCTTTTCAGAGCTTTCAAATAGTGTAACATTTATATGGTTTCATAATTCATGGCTCGAGACAGAAAGGGAAACATTACCCCTACCCCATATGTTGTAATTTCGTTCTTAAAAAATCACTTAAAATCGACACAAACCGAAAGGTTTAAGCTTTGTAACTTTTAACTATGCAACTTTTCCCCATAAATCTATATATTTTTAAAAAGGCCTGATGCAGCACTTTTAAAAATGTAACACTTTTATGGTTTCATCATTCATGATTCGAAACAGAAAGGGAAACATTACCCCTCCCCCTTACGTTACACACGGATATATGGCATACCACGTAATAAGAAAACAAGCTCATGCACCCACTAAATCTCAAGACACATACTTTTAATGTTGTTTTTCTTGTTTATTGCACTGAGTTCTTCCAAAAAATATATAAATACCTTATGAAAAATTGTTTGGAGGAACGGGAACTTAATTATTGGATGTGAAATTTAGCAAATTTTCGATTTACAGTCAATGGCCGATATAAAGTCTAATCGACGTTCGAATATTAATTAATCCCTATTAAGTTATATATCAATGAAAAGGCCATGATCTTGGCTTTCTAAAATGTAAAGTTTATAGTATTTATTGTTTCTGTTTCCGTCGAGCGGTAAATACGTGACCCTACCCCATTGTTGAAATCCAAGATGGCGGCCAAGATGGCGGCAAAGATGGCGCCAAATGAACCCCATGGGACACTATTTGATTTTGGGAACATCAAAATTCATTAAATATAGACCCTAAGGATTACAAAAATGTAGGTTAAAAAAATACATCCATGGGGTGCATGGGAACCCTACCTTCCGACCCGACTAGTACATTTATATCAATTTTCAAACATTTATAAAAGCACAGATTTAGCTAGTTTTGAATCGTTAAAATAATTCAGTTTCGTAATAGATAGCAATGTATAGTGAATCAACATTTTTATGAAATTCCATAATCAAATTTCCTGCACACATGTACACATGCACCTGTAACCAACCTTGTCTATCAATTACATTAATATCAATAATCAAGCGTCTGTAAATACACAGATTTAGCTAGTTTTCTTTTGGAGTAAATTATCAATATTTCCTTATAGACTACAATTTATAGAGAATCAACATTTTGGTGAAATTCCAAAATCAATTTCCTTGCACACACATGCAAATCGCGAATCGCAACACGAGATGAGCATTAGGCGCGTTATAATATGACATTGAATGATTCAATTTTGTTGACATTCATTGTCTGATAGTACTTCTTTGTGCTTTTATTTTCCTTAGACAACCATCAAGTTCCAGGACACCAAATATTATTCTCAACATCAAACAGCATTTGCAGACTGCCGGTTACCTTCGGACATGCAGTCGTCCCTGTCAGTGAGAACTGTTTCGTACAAGACGTCAATGCTACGGCAATGGATTATGTTTACAGACAGGACGCCCTCTATGTTCATGATCAATTGACAGGATCTATCAGAAAAATGACGCTTCGAGAGGGAGAAACGTTTGTTACAATAGTACAAGGCGTTAGTGGAGTAAAAGGTACGCCGCACGAGAAATGTTTGCAGACTAAATACATGATTTTCAGCGTTCTCTCTCTCTCTCTCTCTCTCTCTCTCTCTCTCTCTCTCTCTCTCTCTCTCTCTCTCTCTCTCTCTCTCTCTCTCTCTCTCTCTCTCTCTCTCTCTCTCTCTCTCTCTCTCAACATTCAGTATATCAAATACGCTATTACCATTTAATAGTTCCTCATCTCCATAAGATGACAAGGACAGAATATTTTATCTCCATCATGATCTGTGATATATTTGTGACTGTATCTCCATGTATAAATGATTGCTCTGCTCTTCGTATATTTTAGGAATTGCTGTTGATTGGCTCGGTTCAAACTTGTACTGGACAGATGCTCAGTCCAAGGCCATCTTTGTTTCAAAATTGAATGGGCTCCATGTTACAAAACTTATTACGGAAAATATTGAAAACCCAAGGGACATCGCAGTGCATTCAATTAAAAAGTAGGTGAAACCTTAGCCTAAATACAGACCAAAAAGCATTTGCAAACTATTTGTGAGGTCAAGAAAAAGTGGGTCATGAATAAATGCGATCATGGGAGATCAATCGGAGACAAACTCTACATTCTCGTTATATGAAAAAATACACAAGACACGTGCTTAATTGTTTTTGTTTCGTCAATGAATATCAACTTTGTCAACAATATTACTGTCATTTATGTGTTTGTTAGGTTGATAGTGGGAGGGGCGAAGAGGAACTGCTTTATTTCTGCCTGCCTACCTGCCTGCCTGCCTACTTAACTTCCTACTGGACATTGTTAACTTAGGCAAACATACATACATACATACATACATACATACATACATACATACATACATACATACATACATACATACATACATACATAACAAATGTTGTCTTTAAGCCACCAACTAAGTGAGAGTCTTCAACTTCTATTGACATTGTTAACTTGGTAATGGTGTGTTAATAATGGTATGTTTCTCTTTTATCAAATCAAGGATTCTTTTCTGGGCTGATAGTGGCAGTTATCCAAGGATAGAGAAGTCAATGTTATCTGGACGTGACAGAGACGTCGTAGTGGCTGACAACACTACTTCACCTGTAGCACTGACAATAGACTATCAGAGAGATAGGTAAGAGCGTGAGACAAAAGTAATGTCTCTGACAGTTTTGTTTCATAAAGTGCCCTAACATAAAATATGTAATTGTTTGTATTCGAAAGATAAATGTTCATCTTAACGTCAGTGTGGATTTAATATGAGGATCGTAAACTAACGACTGAATACCTTTCTTCGTGATAAACATTGGAAAAAATAACTTATTCCTAAAATGTTTCTGCTTATGAAAATATAATTCTGATAAAAATATGTCTATCTTCCTGCTTATCTGCAAACCTTATAAGCAATGCATTTTAAAATGTAAAATAATTACGATACTTTATTGCAAAGCCGTTTGTGTTTGTGTCTTAGGCATCATATACTTTATGATCGTGTTAGTTTATAACAAATATCCGATTTTGTACACATTTAGGTGTTATTTACAACTTTTTCATAAACGTAACGGTCGTCGATAATGTTTTTTGAAATACATGATATACATAGTCAAAAAAGTGTATAAGAGCAGCGTCGTAAACTGAACCTTCTACGTTCTAAAAATTGAAACGTATCTTCATCTTAAGTGTGTCATGGCTGCCATGGTTCTGGCGCTTCGAAAGTGTAATGTCAATTATCAAGAGTGTAGAAATTGCTAAAATTGCTTAGTAGATGGTGTAATGTCCAGAAACCTTAACAGCAATTCGA
The DNA here is from genome assembly GCF_041260155.1 of Ptychodera flava. NCBI lineage: Eukaryota > Metazoa > Hemichordata > Enteropneusta > Ptychoderidae > Ptychodera > Ptychodera flava. Next base: position 28,778,249 of record NC_091934.1, on the reverse strand, counting down.
TGATCCCTTTTGGTACGCAAATATTTTGAGTCACAGAGTCTTTCATGATGATACTGCGGTTGGTAACACTTATCACCATCTTCTTTTCAGATTGTATTGGTACGATGCCAATTCTGGTATGATGCATTCAACATCTTTCGACGGTAAATCACAACAACCATTGGTAGCTGGTCGTGTCAACTTGTTTGGCATGGATGTCTTTCAGGTAGTAACTTAGAATTCTTTGCAACGATGCAAATAGGACAGAAATGGCACTTTTAATTTACCGGAGTGACACTTAACTGCAGTGTTGGCTCCCTCAGCTCCCTCATACTAAAATATGACACCCCCTCAATCTGTCAATTGTAAATCGAGACCATCGGGCAAAAATACTGCTCTAATTCGATCAATAAACTTGTAATGTAGCCATGAAGATATGGCGCTTGAATCTAACACATTGTGTACCACATTGTGTACTGTCAACCAATACTCATCGCATTGAATAGTTCTTTTATAAGTGTCATGACCCCTTTCGATATCACCGTCATCACTCCTTCAATGTCATTTTCGTCACGTTCTGAAAAACTTCCCTCAGTTTCACTGACATCAACTATCACTTTGTCTATTGTAAGAGATAACACCCTTGGACTGTTCATTGTAAAATTCGACCCCTCCATAAGAATTTCGTAAACTCAACTCGCCCCCGATTACAACCGACCAGCCCCTTAAAAAGTGAAGGCTCCCAAAAGCAAATAAAGACCCTTTGGAATCGAGAAATCAATTGAGATTGAAAGTTTGTTTTATTATTCCTTGAGGATTTCTACACAATTCCACCCAAAGCAAATTCTACATGTATAAAGATGCAAAGAGCTGACCAGTAGAGAATCATATACTTATGGATTTTTACAGAACAAATAAGTCACGAACCGGTGGCTATTCTAGTACGGTTATATATGAAAAGTGCTACTCAAACAATTTTGAAAACAATTTTGAATATGATTCCTCCCCACATCTTCCTAGAATTATTAAGGAATATTCGAACACTATAATTGGGTTGTCTGTCACCTTTCTAGAAACAAGTTACTAGAATCAGCCCAGACTACACAATCATTTGTTATTCAGCTGTTCGCATTTGTAGGTTGATAATATTTTCACATGACATTCAACTATTTTGCGACAAGAAAGACTGCTCTAACCACGTTAAAATGCCGTCAATCTGCTGCCTCGCTTATTCAGATTGATATCAGGTTAGGCTCAAATCTGGTTTTGTTTGGCAATATGTAAACCTCTTTCACAGGACTATACTTTGTTATTCACAACGAATTCTATTATACTTCTGTAATATTTCGAACATGAATAAAACGTACCTGTACAAGGTTGTTTATTCCGTTTTCAACTTCCGTTTATAGGATCACTTGTTTTGGACGGAACCAGACCAGAACACAATCACCGACTTTGACCTCGTTTCAAACAACACCGTTCGCATACAAAGTATGTCTGACTCCCCCGAAGCACTCATTGTGTTTGACAAGACGATACAAACCGAAGAATCAGGTAAGTTTTGTTGTCAGTAGTGCAGAATGTGCAAATACATGAGCACTACCTAACTTACTGCAATCAGTTACTACAACGGTTTTCTGTAGCAACATTCTTACAATTTTGCCTGCCCTAATATTGAAGATACGGAATACAATTTTGTCGTGATATTTGGTCTGTATTTCCAATTATAGGGCCGTGTGACATGTTTAACGGTGGGTGTGCAGAAATATGTGTACCTACAGAATTGGGAGCAGAATGCTTATGCAGTCAACCACAATCTGCAAGTTGTAGGAAAGGTAAGAAGCGCATATGTGAAGATTCACATCTTAACCGATAGATTCCATGCACAAAGTAACGTGGTTTTGTGGCAACCAGTCCTCTTTTTAAATTTCAGAACATTCATGAATTGATATATTTGTTTGTTTACTGATATTTTCGACTTAATTCGACGATTCGTTTGTTTTTTAGCGATAGAATTTTGCTATGTGTGAGGCCATTTTCTTTCAAAAAGAATACTTAATGCCTATTTCGTATCCGTCACGTTTTAAACTTTGTTAATAACAAACTAGTGGATATTTTCCCCCAGTCGTCCGTTGTCCAGTGGATTTCTATGGCGGTTCCATTGCCCCAGGCTGTGACAACGTCAATGGCAATATTTGTCCCTTCATCTGCAAAAACAACTTCTCACCAAGGCTTACTGGTACTCTTCTCTGTCAAGATGATGGGCAGTGGGATACTACATTGTGGATATTATGTAAACTGGTAATTATATCTATCGGTATATTGTCAGAACACGTGCCGTATCCTTTATTTCCATTTAGTGTATATATATATATAATATATATATAATATATATATATATATATTATATATATATATATATATATATATATATATATCTGTGTGTGTGTATGTGTGTGCGTAATTTCCCACATTGACATCTGTAACCTTATATATATATATATATATATATATATATATATATATATATATATATATATAATATATATATATTAATATATATATATATATATATTATATATATATATATATATATATATATATATATATGGTTACAGATGTCAATGTGGGAAATTAAACACACACACAGATATATAAATATATATATATATATATATATATATATATATATATATATATATATATATATATATAACACAAATTGTTTCAAGCATAAAATAATAATATTTGTTACTTAAGTTTCATGCATCCTGCAATCTTCAGACAGATAAAGTCATCTGTCTGAAGATTGCAGGGTGCATGAAACTTAAGTATTATTTCTTCGAACTTGAAGTACTTTGTGTTATTATGTATTACTAATTATATATTTTATAACACTGTTCTTTACCTTGTTTGATTCCTATCAATTGAGCTGACAGATAAATTCAAGTCGCCTTTTTCGCCACATTTACATTGCTTAGTTTGGTGTATGAGAAGTCTTAAGAAAAATAATTTACCCATTATATTATTCTGTTACAGACATCATTTTAAGCGATTTCCTGCTCGTCGCGGACACTCAAGGCAAAATATTCCACATTGATATGCAATCGCCTTCCTTGGATTACATCAGTTTGCCACTAAGAGACCTTTTAAACCCCATCGCCATTGACTTTGACGTTTTGGAAGAGAGAGTTTACTGGACAGATGTAAATAAGAAAACCATCAACAGAGCATCTTTAGATGGCATATGGCAGGAAGAGATACTATCGGCAAACGTAGACAGTGAGTATTTCTGATTTTTAGCACATTGAACATATTTGTAATGAAAAGACCAATTATACCACTTTAAATACCGATGAGTGTTTAAATTAAACTTTCTCATATCAACATTTACATTTGACATTAAGGCAAGTGTATTCTGGTCGAACTCAAACTAAAATATCCTATTTCCCTGTTCCGGTTGATGCTAAAGGAATGTCTCCGGTGTTGCTGTATCTTCCTGAGTGTACTACATAAAAGGCGTATGAATGAGCATTTACCCATACCGAGCAAAAGCGTCTTTGTGTCACGTTGCGCCTTGTATTGAAATATGACCATTTACTCATTTGTTGACCGTTTCCTTGCAATTTGGAATAGAAACAGTCTACGTTGTCGACTTTTGTGTTTTGCATTCTTTGTGATGTTTTAAGAATCTAACAACCAAATCATGGATAAGTAAATCATGATTTTATCAAGCCGTCATCGCTTTGCCAAATGGAACATTGACATCAATATCGAATAATATTAATTTTAGTACCCGATGGTTTAGCCCTGGATATTGATGGCCGAAAGCTTTACTGGACCGATACAGGCAGGAATACAATTGAAAGGGCTAATTTAGATGGTAGCGTCCGTGAACTGATTGTTTGGCAAAGCCTTGATGAGCCTCGCGCTATTGTTGTTGACAAAGAAAACGAGTAAGTACCAAACTTTTTGTTTTTTCTGTTTTCTAAGCTGGACTTACTGTTCTATCTTGGCAGGCATTGATTTGCGAATTTATCAACGATGAATATCGCAATAGCATGATTTCGCTGAAATGAGTGTTAAAGCAGAGGTCGCCTCGTTCTCAGATATTTGAACTCTCAAACTTTTAAAATATTCATTTCCACTTGTGAGTGCTCACTTTGAAGCTCACGGAGAAAATTAAGTTTCTACCGGCTTAGTTTTGTAAGCGTCGGGAATTTATTTTCCCTTTAGAGATGACATGGGGATGGCGACCATTTTGAATTTCAAAAATATCGGTAAATGTTGGGTAATTTCTTGTTATAGCAAGGAAATGTTTTAAGTGACCCTTGATTCATATTGTTGGTTTCGAAAGAGAGTGAATGGTTAAAGTTTGTTTGAGGAAAGTTTGAGGAAACGTTAACATCTTTCATTTTTGAGGTGTAAACTACCTTAACAAGAGCAGAACATTTATCAGGCTGCATGACTATGCATGTTACCTTCAATTTACTACCTGCTTTTCTGTAGTATATTCTTTTGCAATATCTCAGTCCACAACAGCAAGCGAAATTAAATATCCATCCATAGAACGTTGCTAAACTATATATATTATCACATGACTTAGCATACCAAAGTTACAAATATATCTCCACAGACATCTTTACTGGTCTGATTGGGGTTCTGCACCGAAAATTGAGAGATCAAATTTGGATGGACGGAACAGAGAGACGCTTGTGTCCACAGATCTTGGATGGCCGAACGGGCTAACTTTGGACAAGACAGGTTTGTACCAGGCGATGAAGTTAATTCAACATGTCAACCATAAATAACTATGAAATAGTTACTTCTTAAGATTTAAGTCTATGTCAACGAAAATTGATTGTGTAGAATTATTCAATCATGAAATCGCTCGTCTTTTATTGTTGTTGAGCGACAAAATATTGTTGATTCTTTGATCAAACCTTTGTCCGCATTTTTGGTAATGATATACTTAATATTTTTGCAGATGGGAAACTCTATTGGTGCGATGGGCAGACAGAACGAATAGAGTATCTAGTACTGCATTCAAATGTTCGGAGAGTGCTTATAAGTTTTGGTCAAGGACTTGCCCATACATTTAGCTTGAGTGTCGTTGGTGATTACATTTACTGGACAGATTGGACACAAAATCGATTGCAACGAGCAGACAAGGCCACGGGAAAGAACATCACAAGTGTCGGGTATGCGATCTTTAACAGGGCGAATGACGTGCATTACTTTGAAATGCCAACTTTCACAGGTAACCTTTTGTGTGGTACAAGTTCAGTTGATTGTCTTCCTGTTTACATAATGCTTCTGTAATCTGGTATATCAGCGCTCGTTATTTTGTAGATATACATCATATTATAGGCCTAATAATATTTCGAATGGAACTGAGCAGATGCTGCAAAAGAAGACTATATGCTCGAACATGATGGCGTATCCTTGTACATTATAAATCAATCGAAAAGCCTCTATTGACATACATAATGTAAACCCTATATCATGCGACACTCTAACAATAAATAATAATAATAATAATAATATTTGGTTCTTATATAGCGCACATATCCACAAGTAGATGTGATCAAGGCGCTTTACAATTATTATTACTCCTGGTCACTGGACCTAATATGATACCACTCAACTCCCTGGGGAGCAGACAAAGCTCACATGTGCAGCCAATAAGCGCAGCAGAGCTAAACGCACACATAACAACCTCTGTCCTACCAGGTACCCATCACTCTTGGGTGGGGAGAAGCAATGAGGAATAAAGTGCATTGCCCAAGGACACAACACCACAGCCATGCCGGGGCTCGAACTCACCATCCTTTGATCGTGAGTCACTGCTCTAGCCACTGGCCCATGATGCCTCCCTAACAAGGGACAGAATAAGACATCATGTAACAAGAAATCTCTCTACTTCTTAGATGACATAGTTTCCAGCCTAACGTTGAACTTTCGAACTTATTATGCTTGTGGGGATAAAATGATATGGCGATGACGTGAGAAATACCGACTTATCTGGCTTTCGATTATGTGAAATATTTTCGAATTCCAATATTTTGTATGAACGGGAGTGTAAAGCAGGATTAGAACTAATTTGTTACTACAATGCCATATTCTCCCAAATTAGTATACTTCCATTCATCTTGAAATTTATTCTACACATGGCAAGTTTTTCTAGTATTTGGACTGAGCAATTACTTACTTGTGTTGTTTTATCATTTTGCATTGTTTTGATCAACACCTACATGGGACATCATCTAATTGCTTGCAGAGAAAATAGATAAATATCCTCCTTGTTGTTTAAATCGGTAAATGGTAATATTGAACTCTGTCTTTAAAATCGTTCGTCTCTGCAGTTGTTAGATGTCCCGTTGATTTCTTTGGTGGGACAATAGACCATGACTGTACGAACACAAAGGGTAGCTCGTGCAACTACAAATGTAATGCGTATTACAGAGCAGTCTATGGTGGTACACTTCTGTGTCAAGAAGACGGACAATGGCATGTTGACACCAGCACAATTTGTGAGTTAGGTAAGTCTTATGTGCAAAACGCTGTGCATTGCAAACATGCAACCCGCTTTGAATTTTGTGAATTATATATCGTCGACTGAAAGTGCAGGTTACGAGGTTTTTGAATAAATTTTTACTGTGAAACTTACGTATTACAGTTTTGCAGTATCTTAGGTAGTTGTGTTATGTTATGTTATTTTAATTTATTGAAGTGTCATGTATGGACTTAAACAGCTTGGTTGCCACACCCAGCCCCTAGGGCTTGCAGGATACTAAAACAGTTAATAAAGTACATAGCAGTATTTTCAAACAGTCTGCTAATATTGATCCACCACTCACGTTTATACTATTATTTAAACACTGGCACAATTTCTATTTATATCACATAGATATCCCCAACGATGACTTTTTCTTGGTAGCTGACTCACAGGGAACAATATTTTACATAAGTATGACTTTGCCCCAAATGAATTACGTCAAACTTCCTCTTGGTAACGTCCATAATCCCGTTGCACTGGACTTTGACTTGGAGGAAAACAAAGTTTACTGGACAGATGTGGCGCAGAAAACCATCAGCAGAGCGTCGTTTGATGGTACAGAATATGATGTCATATTGTCTGTTGATATAGAAGGTAAGCTATAAACTCGTTTTCGGGTATGTACTGCGAATAGACCTAAGCCGACGCATAGCAAGTTCATATAGAAAGAAAGCTTAGTAAATGCGTATTGTATAACATCGTCTAATTGCATATTTCGACTGCATGATTTGTCTTTTATTAGGATGGTTGCTCTGAACGTACGTTTTGTAATTGTACATCATTCCTAACCTTCTACAGTTCCAGACGGTCTCGCTCTCGACCTACTGACTAGGAAGCTATACTGGACAGACACTGGAACAAATAGAATAGAACGAGCCAACTTGGATGGAAGTAACCGACAAGTTGTCATATCTACAAATATTACTGAACCACGTGCTATTATTGTAGACAATCTGAATAAGTAAGTCATCTTCCTCCGTCCATAACAAGTAACTTTCATCAATGGGGGGCCTTGTTTCTAACAATACAGCGCTAAGTGAGGATAAGCTTTTTCTAGATGTGCAATATCTTTACTCAGTGAATTTCAGCTTCTGTTTTACGCATGTATTGTCTTCAGAAATTGCTATTATATAATGAAAGGGTCATTGCCTGAGGTTTAGTCGTTACGTACCTTATTCTTGTAATGTTTCTGCATTTTGACTCAATGCTACGCAACTTGTCAGAGCACACAAGTCGGAATACCAAAAGCTATCGGCGAGCTTTCGTAAAACAACCTTTAAGTATTGCAGGGTTTATTGACATACAGATCTTCCGCTCATAAAGCACTGACAATATATCTTTCTTTTGCCGTAGCTACATATTTTGGACAGACTGGGGAATATTTCCCAAAATTGAACGGGCCAATTTAGATGGTTCCAGTAGACAGACTCTAATCGACACGGAGCTTGGCTGGCCAAACGGCCTCGTTTTAGATAAAGAAGGTAACGTTTAATCAGTACTGTGAACGTGACCTATTTCTAATGATGTTCAATCATAGCCTTCTTTTTTACGATATGAAGTTTATATTATCGTCATAGGCTTGCTGGTGCATTCGCCTGTCAACGATCAATGATCTCGAAATATTTTTTTTTCTTTCTCGTTGGTAATTTTATCTCATTATTGGGTTCTTGCAAGTAAAACCTTGTTGCTAAGTTCGAGGTTTAAAAATTAAGCAATCGTCCTTAAAATAAATGAAGCGTCTTTAACTTCAAAAGTATCGTTCAGAATAACCCTTAACCTTCTGTTTCTTTTTTCAGAGCAAAAGCTGTATTGGTGTGATGCCTTGCTTAACAGAATTGAATACTATGACTTAATACAAAATGCTCGTCAATTGATGGTGACGTTTACAGAGCCTGTCCATCCGTTTAGTTTAGCCATTGTTGGTGATTATGTCTACTGGACAGACTGGACACACAGTCAGTTGCGAAGGGCAAATAAACGATCTGGACAAGATATATCTAGCGTCGGCAATGCCATCTTCTACAGAGCGAATGATCTGCATTTCTACACAAGGACACCAACAACAGGTATAAATTGTTATATTCAGCAATTTTATTATAGTCCACATAGGAAAGATTGTAATATAAAGTTATTTCTTATCTGTATGATCGCAAATAAATTATTCTATGTATTTATAATCAGTACCGCGTATTTTAATGAATTCAAAACACACTATCAGGTGGTATTTAGTAATAACTATTATCGCCCGGTAAATAGTACAAAAATAAAGAAATGTCTCGTAAGTATGAGAATTTTATGAAGGAAATTTTACATAAAAGACAGCAAGCTGTAGCAAATATTATTGAGTGTTGTTACAAAAATGTGTGTCGATCAAAGATATCGTTAGTCATATAAATGTATACATAAGCTACACGAAGTGTGACTGTTACAAAACGCATTGTTAATATTTTCTCCATTTATTAGGACTTACAACGGTAGCGTCAACGACCCCAACAACTTCAACTAAACGGGCCACCGACAAGCCTGTCACTACAATCAAGAGTACAACCGCTACTACTGTACGTTTGACAACATCACATGATACAGTTCGTGCTCAGACTTCCCGGTCGAGGTCAATGCCCTCAACAACAATGGGCCTTTGGACTTCCAAGTCCGTCAGCACAACGGCAACTACAGTAGTTACAACCCACGACTTGACAACTGCACGTGGCACACAATCATTCCAGACTCCATCCGGCCGACTAAACACTTCTGGACAACAGACGTCGCAGAAGTACTCAGAGATAACTAGTCATCACGTCCATCAGGACACAACACAACAAAATGGCCGTGGAAATGTGTCTCCCACTGTCACAGCCCTCCCAGTGACTAGTGATCCAACGACTCTCATCAAAACCACTATTGGTTGGTTTTACATTAAGTTGCTATGACAAATTTTTCCTGCTTTATTGTTTTTTTTATATTTTTCCTGCTTAACTATTATCGCCCGGTAAATAGTACAAAAATAAAGAAATGTCTCGTAAGTATGAGAATTTTATGAAGGAAATTTTACATAAAAGACAGCAAGCTGTAGCAAATATTATTGAGTGTTGTTACAAAAATGTGTGTCGATCAAAGATATCGTTAGTCATATAAATGTATACATAAGCTACACGAAGTGTGACTGTTACAAAACGCATTGTTAATATTTTCTCCATTTATTAGGACTTACAACGGTAGCGTCAACGACCCCAACAACTTCAACTAAACGGGCCACCGACAAGCCTGTCACTACAATCAAGAGTACAACCGCTACTACTGTACGTTTGACAACATCACATGATACAGTTCGTGCTCAGACTTCCCGGTCGAGGTCAATGCCCTCAACAACAATGGGCCTTTGGACTTCCAAGTCCGTCAGCACAACGGCAACTACAGTAGTTACAACCCACGACTTGACAACTGCACGTGGCACACAATCATTCCAGACTCCATCCGGCCGACTAAACACTTCTGGACAACAGACGTCGCAGAAGTACTCAGAGATAACTAGTCATCACGTCCATCAGGACACAACACAACAAAATGGCCGTGGAAATGTGTCTCCCACTGTCACAGCCCTCCCAGTGACTAGTGATCCAACGACTCTCATCAAAACCACTATTGGTTGGTTTTACATTAAGTTGCTATGACAAATTTTTCCTGCTTTATTGTTTGCGCAAAATCACGCGCACCTGATGCGCCTGAATGAAATTTACATAATACATCATGTTGCGCAACTTGACAAGTTTAACAGTAATCATGGAGAGGCGAAGTTATGTATAATGTGGTGCTATATAGTGTATACTGCATACAGATTTTTATAGCTCATTTATCGCATCCATTGTTTAGTACTATTGATCACAATTTGCGAAAAAAGTCAGGGAGTTTTGTTCTCATAAATGATTATTTTGTAGTTTTCTGACTCAATATGCTGGAAAAACTCGTCTTTAATAAGGCAGAGAATAATATTTACTTTTTGAATATGAAGTGCTTTACGTGGTCAAACCTTTGAGTTAAAATATACGGAAACTCACAACGATAAAAAGATATCATTACTATATAATTTTACTTATTATATTTCTAGATCCAGGACCCTCCTTCACAAAGTGTCCAGAAAATGAAATTTTTGAATTTCAAGTGGGTGCTGAAGTAAATTACGCAGTCATCGATAACATAACGATCGAAGCAGTTAATGGGAAAGGCGACCCTATTGATTACACTATCAGCGATAACGTCCAAATCCCAGGGCATATGGAATTTCAAGTTCTACCAATACATGTGACAGTATTAGCATCAGCAGGAGAAAAGCAGGCTTATTGTCGGTTTACCATTAAAACGATTGGTAAGCACTCGTGAAGGTGGTGTCTTTTTTTTACTCCTTTTCTTTGCCTGTTGATTTTTTCTCAGTATGTTCTGCGCATTATAGAAAATGATACTGAACGGACAACGTAATCATTTCCTGCAATTTCTATTCATTTCAAGAGCTTAAGAGCCCTGCAGTTTAATTTAACCCACAAGCTATAAATTCTGTGCAATTATTGGCAATCTAAGACTATGAGTTACACTTTTTACGCAGACAAGCACCCTCCAAGAATAAAGTGTCCTTCCAGCAAGTCCATAACTACAAGACAGAGCAGTGAAGAGGTGTATTGGAATGACCCCATTGTGACTGATAATGTGGAGGCAAGATTACAGTGGACATCTAGAGAGATTGGATCAACCTTCCCTGTTGGTAACACTTCTGTGACAGCATCAGCGATTGATTCTTCTGGTAACATGGCAGACTGTTCTTTCTGGGTTAACATTCTGCACAACCAGGGTGAGTTTTACCTCTCGGAAAGCAACATGAGTATGCAGGTTGTACACTGTGTTGGCGATGATTGAAAGTCTGTGCTTTGAGTGGCTTGCAACTTTAAATTTCGCAATATTTGCTGAAGTTCGTGAAACTGACGATGTTTCAAAAATGACTTGCCAGGTGTAGATGAACATGGCATTTACATTTTACAATAGTTAGAGACGATAAGTCTGTGGTGGACAAAATTTTCACATTTTTAGTTGGTAATATAGGCAGAGTCGTCGAGTATCAAGCCAAGCGTATAAAGAATATTTGCAGTCATAATGTTAGTTGTCACAACAATATAGTCGACGTGGCTTGATAACAGCTTGTTATCAAATACCTATGATTTATTGATAGTTTAAATGTTTCATCTGATGAAGGAATAGTGATAACATTTACATATCTTAATCTGAATGTGACTGAACTGAATGTACTGACTTCAGATCAACAGCAGCTTGACTGACATTTGATGTGACATACTATTGTTTTTAGTTTACTTGTAACTTGCAACCCCACCTTGAAGAACAGAATAATACAAAGTATATGGACGAACTATATGCACTGTCATCTGTGTTTCCTAAATAAAAGCTGTGGCCAAGCTGTTCGATCAAAGAAAGTTGCTGCATTATTTCATGTATGTCTTAGCCTCTTTTCAAGTTCACCAACCTTCTCCCCTGAAATATTTTCTTACGTAGGCACCTGCGATGACCTATTTCCACAAAACGGAGGTCTCGTATGCGGACAGAATACACTTGCCTTGTTTGAGTGCATCCTGTATTGTCAATCAGGATACAAACCGTCCCCGAATATAGTTGTCTTTACATGTTTCGATGGCGACTGGATACCGCCGAATGAGTACCCTGGATGTGCAAGTAAGTACCGGTACCGTTTCTTTTTGGTATATAATTTTGTCGTATGAAGCTCACTCTAGTAGGACTGTAAGGAGTATATGGTTTATACACATACACCTAGTTTGCCTACATCGTGAGATATTATCGACGCAATGTCAGTCACATTTCCAAGAATGTAATGAACAAATGTTCTATCAACATGCTCTAATACCGGCATTTCATCCATACTGTGATATAACCCGACGATTGCTCAGAATTTTACCCTTGAATTTACTTTGTACGACTGACAATGAACTAACCGACAGTAACCTCCCGCACGTGGTGCGTTGTGCGAATGATCTCGTTTGCCCATTTTCATGACCTTTGAAGTAGCCGTATTAGTGTTTCAACTCAATAAAGTACTACGACTTACGGTATTTCTGTGTACCTGTTGCCGTCTCTCCTACTCCAACGTTCTACCCCAGAGTGTACGTATGAAAGTAACCCATAGCTACCTGCCACTCAACCATGCTATGTGACAACATGTTAGTTTTATAACTTATTCACGAGAGTATTGAACTTTTTAACATTGCCCCAATAAACTCTCACTGGGAATCTGAAGCCTAGGGATATCCGCATTTGAAGTGGATATCTGCTGGAGATAAAAGTTCGCTTGTCACAATAATTTCTACTTTTGTAATATCCGGACACAAAAAACCAGATAAGTTCCATAATATTTTCAAGAAAATTGTAAGCATTCTCAAAAGAATAGGAGAAATGGAATATCCAGACATCCAAAAGACTATCTATCAGTATTGCTATAGTTTCAATAGTTCCGTAATCTGTCCCGTAGAACATACGTTTTCTCGTTGTTGTTCATCAAGTGCAATTTGACGATCCGCATACCGAAAACTTGACCGTTGGTATCTTGGTACGGCAAATATTACGAATGTGATGCATGTTGGCTACTGTTTTTTCACTGATTGCTAGCAGCGAAAGCACGCAAGCAAGCTAATACAGAATGCCTAACAAAAACACAATACTCGTGTACATTATCCGTCATTTAAGAATTCATAATACACTTATAATACCTGCGATTAAGCAGTTTAGATTTAAATAAACACTCTTTGTTTCATAGAAATACGGACTCCAGCAAGTATTTCGATCCAAGTTAAGTTCACTTATGAAGGGGTATGTGAAAAGTCGGAAGATATTATCATCATGGTAGTTGAGAAACTCATGGAAGAAATTGATCATCACGACCTATGTTCAGTCCATGGGGCACGGGTCTGCAACTCTGAAAATCTTAGATGGCACTGCGGAACAGGACGAAAACGGCTAGCGGGCGATGACCTTGTCCTTGAATTTAGAGTTGAAACTACAGCTAACCTAACTAACTATGGAGACTTACCAAACCAGGGAGTAGATGTAGCTACGACAACCGAAGAAATGGAAAGAACTTTGAACGAATCTATCGCCAAATTTGAAGAATTCGTAAAGGGTGGCAATTTTTCAGTTGATGTCAATGGAACTATCTACGACGTGGATACCGAATCCTTCACCGTAGGAAAACTGGTGAAGACTTGCCTACTAGGCCATGCTAATACACCATTTGGATGCCGTATGTATTATGATTTATTTGAAATTCACAAAAGCGTCAATAACAAGAGAAAGGGGTAAAAATATCCAATTTCTCTTCTTCAAATCCTCATTGCAGACATTACAAATAATCTCCACGTTTAATTTCAATCGATGTACAGCGCTTGGCATAGTTATCCGAGTTGTCATTATTTCTCATTTACGTCTAAATAATTCCATCTTCAACCAATAAAAATAAAAAGATACACCGGGATAGATATGCATTTTTCATCATTCTTCCCCTAGTGGCCTGTGCAATTGGCACATTTTATAACTCTTCAATCAACGAGTGCCTACCATGTGACGTCAATACCTACCAAGATTCCGAAGCTCAGCTGGGGTGCAAGAAGTGTGAAGATGGCCAATATACAGAACGTGCCGGAAGTTACACAAGATATCAATGTAATTCGCCCTTAATTATGAATATTAATAAGAGAATTTACAGAACATTTAATCTATAGCACAATTAATGTTTGCATCTTTGCCGGGTTTCCTTTTTTGTTTGTTTGGTTTTTTGTTGTTTTTTTTTATTCCACAAGCCACATGTGCTATCCACTGGCTTTGATGCTTGTATTCTATAGCCGTTGAAGTTACCAGTGCTTCACTGTGCATGGAAATGTATGAAGATGTCCTTGAACTCCTCATTTTTGCCGGCTGAACCCTTCATTTTTGCCGGCCACTAGCAAAATACATGGTGCCCTTTTCTATTTGATGTGATCAATGTCGACGGCGAAATCGTACTTTTTAGCCGATGTTACTTTATTTTGCACTTCATCTAACAGGTCTGGAAAAGCCGGAAGAAAACCCGACGAAGTCAGGAGGCTTGCAAGCATTGTACCTTGTTGTTATCTGTGTGTCAGCTGCCCTAATCTTTGTGATCGTCCTCGCATCGGTAACATGCCTGGCGTGCAGGAGGAAACCCAAGCCAAGAAGCAGAAACTTGATCATTTAAAAGTAAAGACTTATGTTTATGCCATTCAAAAGTGCTACGTTCTTCTTCCTAAATTACAACTTAGGTGTACAAAGGTATGAAGCGTAGAGAAAAAATAAACAAAAATTAGAAGTAAAAACACCCGATCATAACCATCAAATGATCTTTATGTATAAATTGATAGATGCATAAAATTACATGTACCTAACGGCTGGAAAAGTACTGGAGAAATATCAATTCTAACTGGAAATAGGTTTTGATAAATGTATATTTTAAATCCGTGTGATTCAGTAACTTCTACATGTATATTATCCAAGCACTATAAACGTCAAATAGTGGTGAAGCAAAATCTCTTAGTTTCTATAGTGTGAGAATATTTTGAAAATGAGATATTATGACTATTTTTTAACCAGATTGATTTGCAAAACTGGTTCATAATGGTTCCAGTAATATGACCTAATCAAGTTAAAGACTGTACACGACAGACATGAGCATAGCCAAGGTAATGAAAATCGCCCGCACTATTTTTTCCTAGATAAATGGACCTATAAGTATTCGACTTAGAGGGTTATGCTAACTCAACGAATAGGAGACTCTGACTCTTATATTGCGAGGGAAATAGAGAGTAAATGAAAAATGAAGGGAAACATTCAGAAGTGTGCTTTATCACAAGGGCCTAGATTAAATAGAGAAGGGTCGTCTTCATAAAAGAGTGATGAGAAAAATTATGTTATGTTATCTAACCGGGAGCACAATGTTCTTACAGCAAATGATACAAGATTTGAAAGATATCCTGGGAATTATCTTGTTTAGCCAAAATAAACATTTGATATCATGGTGAAATAATTTTGTAGAAGAAACCAATATACAGCCACTGAACAAGTTTGTATACTAACATAATTAACCTTTAAAATTTGAAATGTTATCACATATAAATGATATTGACTCGTATATGTACGTAAGTTATGGTTCAAGTTAAGAATTAAAGAACTGTACGTTATTAAGCATTGTAATTTAAACGGATGGACTTCTAATGTTTTGACTCTGAGGCACCGCCGGTCTTGGGTTTCTGGTATTTTTGTATGTGTCATGACTGAAACACACAAAAAACGATGAACTGAAAATGCTGCTGTTTTTCTGTATATTGCAATTGTCTGAATTTGTAAATTTAAACTTTTGCCACAGGTTTGCCATATGGAAATGTTATGATAAACATCATGAACAGTATTCACCACAAAATATGTGTCACAAGACTGACTGACAGACAGACAGACAGACGCCACCAGCCTACCATATAAGCCCTTTTTGGAAGATATACACATACCAAATGTGAGCTAAAATAGTCCCGGTTACCTGTACTCATTGACATGAGGTTATGGCATAACGTTTTGAGGGTTTGCACTTGTAGTGCAAATGCAAAAACAAGATTCTTGATATAAGCTGTTTTGGATTTGATTTCCTTGTCGATGCGTTTATTTATTCTCGGTTAAAAGTCTTCGGCCAATGTTACATTGATGAGCATACATTGTATGATTTAAAATGAATAAGCACTCACATGTCATTTACAATGGTACGTTTCTCAAATCACGAAACGTACGTGCAGCTGCTATATCTTGTAACAATTCTTTTTCTCGATAGGAGAGTAATTCAATAAACTTACTTACGGATGAGTGATCGTAGTAATATTTCAATAATTACTTTTTTCAGAGAGAACACAAACAGAAAGTTACAATTCGCCATTTTATTTTATTAAAATGTCACCAATGTATGTAACAGATTTATGACCACATATTTACGAATTTGAAAATTGTCGCCCGGACGTGAACAAAACTTTGATTTCAAGTTAGGCAAAATTATTGTCATGATGTTACATAGCGGTGCAATCAGTGTAGTTTGCATATTCACAAAGTCGAAAGTTGGAGACAAGCAAAGCATATGGTACTTTTCTGAAATTGCATGTTTTTTGACATTTTTTCCAGTTTATCATTTCTTCCGAACGCAAAATATGGTGAAATGATCTACCTAGCAATAAGACAAATACATTGAAGTTCGAAATAGCCCAACAGCAAACTGCTTGCACAATGAATAGCGCCATCTTCGGCAAACGGTAAAACGCTTTTGTTTCTATGCAACTAAAATTATAATGAGCCTTCAAGATTTAGCTACATTTTCATCGTCACACACACACTTGTTAAACCTGTCTGATCTATTTGTAAATGTCAACATAATGATTTTCGTAATTGATATAATCAACAGCAGAATACATATTTTACTGCAGTCGTTGACTGTCGCTAGTCGCTTGAACCATTATGGCCTGCAATTCGACCGTTTCTCTGAATCCACGACAACCTGTCAGTGCCACAGTGGTAATGTCGTTATTTGAGACAAAGAAGGCACGAGGGACTATTGACAGTCTACTGCAGTTATGCCGATGGGAACATTGCAAAAATCGCCACACATGGCGCTCTACAACATATTCCCGCAATGTTGCAGCTACTCCGTTAGCTGGCAGTCGCTACGACTACAAAGAGCTAATTTGTCAACGACAAAACTCAAGTTTTGGTAAAACGATAACATTAATAATGAAGGAAGCACCCTTTTCTCTGAAAAAATGTTAAGATCAAAATATATCTTGGATGATAACAGAAATAACTGGCTTGAACAATGTGAAATAATATTAGATTAAATTAATTAAACACATTGAAAAGAGAATTAAGAAAGAATATGAAGCACTATACAATTGTATTCCAGATTCTTGGAAACAAATTTTCAGATCGAAAAAAGCTATGATATTCTAAAGCATTTGATAGTTACATGACGACACATTTTTTCTTCTCTTCCTGACGAACACTGGCCGAGTTAGATCTATTCATGAAGGACGCACGCGCACCACTTGATGCCCTCTCCGAAGTTGCCTGGGTGAACCGTATCGCGTCTTGCGCTCTGGTGTTCTCCGACGAATACATGGCATTGAAGTATGCACCCGACATGTCCACGCTTGCACTGTATGACGACAACGAGCCACCGCTTTTAGCTGCATCCGATGTAGACACGCCCGGTGCCGAATTTACTGTTCTCGCCGGGTTTGGAGATGGTGAAGAATAAGTTTGATCTGCCGAAAAAGGAGCCCTGGGATAAAAATCTGATTGACGGTACTGATAGCGTTGCTCCGTGAAGGTGTACTGGTTGATCGGCTGTTTGTTTTATATTGAGAACTGGGAGATGACAAATTTGGGCGTGTAGAAGATGACGTAACGTACGTGGTTGGTGAAGCCAGATTAGCAGTACTGGTGGATGAGACGGTGTGTGGTATCCATCTATCTGTATTCAGACCTGAAGAGAGGTTGTGAGTGACGGCCGTGTGTTGTGGTGGCGCTGCTGTGGAAACTTGACTCCGAAGCTGGTTGGCTGCAAAAGGCGGTCCCCTATTCTCATTTAACTTCGTGAAATTTATCAAGTACGCAGGGTAGCACTGTTCACGGTCAAATATGACGAAGACGGTCGGATCATTCTGCCTGTTCACACACGAGTCGTACAGTTCCCCAGTGAGCGTATTGATTTCAGGCGGTCGTTTGTAGGACCTCTGTCCGACTGTATACCGGCCAACCAGGACGTACGCTAAGAACATGTGCCGCTGGCCATGGTCATCGTCACTGGAGTAGCAGTCACTATAACTTGCATCGCGTGCGAAGTATGTCCCATGTCCGAAGAGCGTTGCATTCTTCCCTGCGACCCTAAAATCGAAATTTTGTCGGCAGATCTTTGGCACAGACTGTTCATCAGTTCCGTGGAAAAGATTCACTTGAAGACCAATGTCTCCGTTTTTCTGTAACATGTACCTCTTCTGTCTGTTCAAAATGAAACGGCCATTGCAAAATTTAAGCTGGTTGTTTTTGACAATTCAAATCCTTATCCAAGGCAGAAATCTGTTCTTATTCATTTAATGGATAAGAAACTCTCAAAGATAATTTTAAAGGTAAAAGACCATCAACATTTCGATATATATATATATATATATATATATATATATATATATATATATATATATATATATATATATATATTATTATATATATATATGAATAATAATACAAATTACTTCGAGAAAAAAGTATTGAAATCTGCTACATAAATTTATAAGTTTCATGCATCCTGCAATGCTCAGATATAAGGATGAAAGGATTCTTAACTCGACACTCTTTTTATTATGATTGGGATGTACCACTCCATTTGTAGGTGGTGTCAAAATGTGATAAATAATAATTGATTTGGTGGCGACATTATGAAACCAACTCAGAGCGTCGAGCTAAGAATCCTTACACTTCTGTCTGAGGATTGCAGGATGAATAAAACTTAAGATTTTCTTTTCTGTGTACTTAAAGTAATTCGTGTTATTATTTGTAACATTCTTCTTAGCATCTAACACTGTAATTTTCCACGAGGACATCTGTATGTTTCGATATATATATATATATATATATATATATATATATATATATATATATATATATATATATATATATATATATATATATATATATATTGATCATTATTTTATACTATGATATTTATCGTAGTATCGTAGGTAAAGAATATTAACCTTACGATCGCCTCCATTTGATCATAATTGAGCATGTACCGAATGCTATACTTGCTAACAAGTTCAACTATGCAAAAATTATTTTTCTGTCAAAAGATAAGTTTTCAACATTTACCTCGTCATATTTAATCATTACCTTTGATATTTGTCCCAAATATGCGGATTTTGGATCCTCTCTATTGCATTGATCTTGGCATTTTCTTGCTGCACAGACTTTCGAAAGACCCTCTCCACATATCGAAATTCGGCTGATGATCTGTTTAGGAGGAAGCGGATAAACTCTTTCCCAGGAGGCATAGGTTCCCAGGACGATGGGTATATAGTTGCATCTGACTGTAGACGATTTATGCCTTTTAACCTGAGATTTAAGAAGAATAAATTTAAATGATGCCTATACTGACAACATACAGACAGACACAAGTGTTGGGGGTCAAGGTCAACAACTTTATTCCGATGTTGACAGGCTATGAGCCGATTTCCGCCAAAAGCCCCCAACACTAGTAGTAGGCGCTAGCCCTCCGGCGCCCTGGAAATAGCGTCATTGTCGCTAAAAGAGTCCATGCATGTTACTTAGTTTGTAAAGTTCTTACTACAAAGGTCCTGGAGCAATAAGGAGAACGCTCTGAGGGCGAAGCCAATACTGATTAACTATTAAGTGGCCTCGTCCGGAGACCGTCCCACTCACAGCCTCGAACCCGGCCCATTTAAACTACAATAAAACAAGTATTATTGTTCACTCAAAATAAACAGAAAATGAACCGGTAAGTTTGTGTTGAATATGTGTGCAAAACCGGGAAACAGTCAGACAGAAGTCAGAATTACATCTACTTGAAAGTAGTCCCGCCATTGCAACCCTGAGTCTCCTCCTCCTCAACATTGAAGTCTGAAATCCTTTTCACTCAGTTTTCATTCACTGGAGTCCTCACTCTTCGTCGTACATGACAGGGTCGGATTGAGTCGGGGTGAAAAGCTCAAATCTCAAAATGACCCGTTGGCAACAGCGCCGCCATGAATATAGGCGTAAATAAACTACGGTCTGAAGTGAGTCTGACAAATTATGTATGGTATACCCGTTGATGAGGTGGTTTATGAATATTATGTCATAACTGTATGTTGAAATTCTGGTGTGAAGGGTCAAAATAGGATTTGCCTGTGAGCTCGGAAGTGTTTTTTTAACAGTGCTATATCGCGAATATGACACGGCTATTTTCACCTCTCGACCAATCAGATCGCTATCATTTGCGCAGTCAAAATAGTGGCATATGATACACGGTTACAATACTTTGGGCAGAGTAACCGTGTGTGATGTAATGAGAAATAACTGCCCCACGCTAATGCCGTAAACGTACAGAAACGAAAACTACCTTGACAAACGGCCATCAATGGATTTAGGTGACACAAACACTGGCCTTCTCCTTACTTCTCTGGTAGTCCGAGTATGCAGGTTAGTTTGTCTCATGCTTCTAAATGACAACATGTAGGGGTAGTCGCCAGCATTAAAGTAGAAAGTGTCCTTTTCGCTTTGGTATGCCAATTCGAGCTCATCGCTGTTCGCTGACCCATGCCCTGAAATATAAATGTAATAATTTTGATAATACTCACACGAACTTACCCCGTATTTATATATGGTATGACATTTCTATTTTATGATTTTGATTTTTTGATTTTATTTCGTTTGTCTATTTTATTAAATTTCATTTATTTATTTGTTTGTTTGTTTGTTTATTTGTTTATCTTTTATTTCATTCTACAATGGCACAGTCGTTCTGCTGCATAGGCATCACACTTTCCCGCCCTTTCTCATTGCAATTTTTTCGCAGAGCGCCCTCAACAGCTTTTCAACGGTTTTTACTGTCCAATCTAAAAGTGCCGATTTACTTCTCTCTTCTCCGTCGGCTTTGGCTTTGTCATATCGTCAATGTAAGCACATCCCATGAACAGACAACGAACCATGATTTTGATCTCGCTACCCTAATAACTACAAGCACGACAAACGCTCAAAAGCGAACGATTTCACGCGAGTATAGCTTCAAAAATGAGCATATATATATATATATATATATATATATATATATATATATATATAATATATATATATATATATATATATATATATATATATATACATATATATATATAGACAGTCTAGAATTGGATTCTGTTTCGTTTTCGCGAGGTGGTGCTGAAAGTTGACAATCTCTATCAAAAAAGTCAAAGAAAGTGTGTGATTTCAGCTATGAGTTGTGTATATGTGGAAATCCTAAATTTAAAGGCCAGCGCACTGAATTCATCGGCATAGAATACAATGTTTGAAAAGCAGGATCACTGGGAAAATGTTTCCTTGTCTTTATCTTTGTGCTGACCCCTGGCGTCAGATGAAGTGTGGCCATATTTTTACAGAGACTGTTTTTGAGGAAGTAGCACGTTGTGGACTCTTAACTTTCATGATTTTCGCTTTTCCATGAGTGCACAATGAATAAAGAGAATGGGGTCTTCGGTTTTGCCGTTCACGCATGGCAGATACACATTGATGTTCAGAAAATACCGGTACGAGACAGGCCACTCCTTAAAGGTGTATCCTGTCAGTCACCTGTAATCTAAATATGCCCATATGGTCAAAGGGTCATTCATTGGTATTCAAAATGCCATGTGAGGACGCTGTTTTTAAAAAGCGGCCACCCGCTTAAAATCTGTGATTGGTTAGATTTTCTCTTTCCATGGTAACTGTGGCAAAATTGGAACAGGTGACAGTATACCTTTAAAGGAGCATTGTATTTGATCAAAATAAACATATTGGCGATGGTTCCCTTTCTATACGGCACTTTCACTTTTCATTGAAATCTAGTCCTATTGCCCTCAACCCTAGAGCACACTAACCGCGCTGTTGTTGCTGTACGGCACCCATGTGTTCCCATTATCTTGCCAGTACCACTTCCACGAGGTAGTGAGGTTACTGTCCATGGCGCTGCTGTGATCGATGGCGTAGGACGGCGTTGAAAGTCGACGGATCCCGACGAACGTCTCTTGGAGGTCCTGAAAGTCCCCTGCCACCTCGGTCCATTTTGTATACCTGGCAAACATACCGTCGAAGTTGACGTTAATCTCGCCAATAGCGTCCATGTCCGGCGGCGGAGCGTTGCAAAATCTGAAACAAACGAGTTTATCAACATTGAGGTAGAAATAAAGATTAGAAGTCCTATGAATTGGAGTATGCGGGTTAAATATATATTTGAGATGCGACGTTCTGTTCAACATCGGAAAAATGAAAACATAACAGGGCAAAATGCACCTGTCTATGATATTTTAAGAGTCTATTTTAACTCCAAATATATTCTTTTCATTTTCATATCTAAAGTATGACGAAGTACAAACTTATAACGGCAATGACAGCACAATGTCCCGTATGGAGCATGCCATGTTATTGTCGACAATTTAATTTTTGTTCCGCATGAAAATGCAGTTATCTGCAATGGATATTACAGATAGAGACTATCATTACCTTGTACGCCAGGTTTTGAACGGTAGTACGATTTTTCAGAGGTAGAACAAAGAAACGTGTTTTACAGAGAGAAGGCAAATGACGGTAAAGTACGCGTGGTGAGAAGGATTTCCTAGGGTAAAACGCGCCGCAGGGGTAGACATTCACAATCTCAAATTTTACAGATACGTTTCTGTTTGTGGGGACTCATTTTGAATCTTATGGAGTAAATTGTGTTTTTCCCGTCTTATTACTGCAAAAATCGAAGATTTCGTATTTTTCCTCGTAGAGCTAAGGCAGGGATGGCGGCCATTTTGAATTTGAAGTATGAGTAAGTGTTTGTCCAGTACCAATGTTTGCACTCTGACACTGGATTTCTATGTTTGATTTTGAAAGAGAATGGTTGGACATTTGAACAGTTTGAACTAACTTAACTAAGAAGATGTGCCTAATGAATTTATGACAACGACTAAAGTTTTCATACAATGTAAAGTTAAAGTGAGAAAAAAACGGAAAGTTTATTATCAGTGTTAGGGACGTATTCGTTGGCTAAGGTGTTTTAACAACTGCTTGGAGTTAGGTGCGGAATAGTGCCCTTTCCTTACGTCCGACATTTTTCTAGACGACATGCCTAACCTATGGGAGCTAAACTTGCCAAAGATCATAAACATGGCTAAAAATAGTCAATCATCGCGTTCTAATTATCGTTACAAATTAGCAGGAATTGCATGTTTGAACGTTCCTCGGTGACTGATTTTTTTTACCAAGAATATATCGGATAGTTACGAAAATTATCGGGTTTTAAGACACGGTTAGCTGTATCACTTTGCATTTTGATTACCAAAAATATAATCCTATATTCGTGGAAATGTTTTGAACTCCTGTTATCGAAGCATATTGATTTCAATCCTTTGTAATTATTTGGTCGATTTAATTCTGGGGATTTACATGCCTGTATATGTGGCCGTCGTGTTTGAGTTGCAACTCGTAAATTATGTAGTTGTTCAAATCTGAGTTACGCATTCAATGTTTGAAAAGCGCTGTTGTCACACGTCAGTAAGGTCAATCAAACAATATTGTGACGCGTGTTTCTGTAACTAAATCCGCCAACCCTAAGCCTAGACATTTTTGTTTTCATTTTTACTTGATTTATTACATGACCTAATCACTTTTACACAAGTTGCATTTGATTTTGACCAACTTTATGAAAGGACTGAGAGGGATAAAGCTAAAGGGGGCCTTTGAGTATCGTTTTAAAGGTCCAATATCAGCTTTCTGAACTTCTAGGAGAAGATAAAACGCAATTCCACACCTTACTGGCCTTCGTATTGTCTGGCCTTCTTTCTGTTGTCCTTGTGAGGCGGGAACTAACCTAGAAGGAACGAAGGAGAACACAGACTTGTACTTGGTCCTTGATTTTATCTCAAAAGAACGGTTCACGGAACGAAACCTCAGGCAAATTTCAGGGCAAGCCTGGAACAGAGTCCGACCAGAACCTGTAGCAGATCTCAAGGGCCTGAAAACTTGGACAGATGTCAGAGTTGTATCAACAGCACTGAATAAAGACCTGGCTGTACAGGACTGTATCCAGTGCTGTGAACTCCTGACCGACATGTGTAAAGAGGGTGTGTCCATGCCCAGAGTCTCTATATATGACCTGCTGCAGGGTCTCAATAATCTTCTAATTTCAGAGTTGTACACACTGGCTTGACTCAGGTCTAACATTTCATAGGATAGCTCTGTATGCAGCCTAATGGATACAGGCAGAAATGCCAGTCACTGTCATATCACTGTGGTCATGTGTATATGCAGTCATGCCCTCGCATTGCGGGACAATCAGCAGCAGGCACAGCCGTGTGACGTCATTGCTGACACCGACCTGTACCACAGAGTAATGCCTGACACTGCATGAAAACCCAATAATTCAGATAAATTCACATTAATGAGTTGCCTGTATTATAGTGTAATACACGTGAATTCACATGAATCCACATGAATACAGGCTTGCTGAATACAAAAAATGGATTCTTGACTGTATTCATCTGTATATGCACTCTTCAGCTAAAATACAGGCAATAATCCATGTTAATACAGTAAGTATTATAGGGTTTTTATGCAGTGTGAGCCTGTCACGTGAGCTGATATTTTTTACTAAGTAGCTTGTAACTTTTGATGATATTTTTCTAACATTTTTGCTTCAATGTTAACGACAATTTTCAACTTCCCAACGCATATTGAGATATACAGTGTTCAGCGTGCAATTTACCCCATGCATTGTCACTACTGCATTGTGAATTATGGTAAGGACAGAGGTTAAAAGTTTAACGGTCACAGTGCATTTTACACGTATACGCTATAGTAATGCTTCAACATGCTTTCTGGAATGGAACAAGAACTGACTTGATATACAAAACTAGTGAAGTAATCATCAAAATAACAGTACTAGCCCTTTCACTGTTTTCGGGTTTTAGATCAATGCCATCCGAGTCAATGTACGTTCTTTGTCTGTTTACAATTGTTGTCGGTAAGGGTATTTATCACGGCCGTTGTATGTTTAGACCCTTAGTAAAGGTCACTTGATAGCCAAATACTGTTGAACGCACGGTCACGTGGTCAGAAATGATAAACTCAGTCTGGTAAAGTACAGAGTTAAACATAAGCTGCCAGCTGACCAAATTCGATACACAGGTAACAGCTGAGGCCAAAAAAAAATTGTGCTGTTCCAATAACATAGTTTTTAAAAATAGGGTAGATAAGTCGGCAGGAATTTTTTTCCAAAATATTTTTATTTTTAAATATGCATTTTTCAGGTGTTCAGGGCTGTCAAACTGGCTACAACATTTCCAGAAAAATGTATCATTCATATGAAAGGGATAAAACATAAAAGACATCTCCGTTCAAGCAAAAATTAAATGCCGAGTAACGAACGCGTGATTTTACAGATTTTTCATTCTTTTTTTATTTGCGTGTTTACGTGGCTTTAAAATGGTTAGGGTCGGCAGGTAAAAAATATGGTAGGTCGGGTTATCGGAACAGCACAATCTTTTTGTTCGCGATCGGCCTGGGATGCGTCTTTTGAGTCCTGGTTTGTTTTAAATAAAATAATTATAGTTACAGTCTGGAGGAACTGTGACAAAGTATGCCCATATAGTCCTTGGCTGTTCAACATTTATAGTTCTTTCCTCGTACTGTCGTGAAATAATAATTTCTTTATGCGAGGACATACAAAATTACATCGTTACATATAAAATAAGACAGGCCAATACGAATGAGTGTTTACTTCTGTGTTGAGATTGAAAATGCGCGAGGAAATGTGTCGTATTTCAATTTGGAAGTTGTTTGATATTTTAAAAGGAGAAACTGCGACAAATTGGCGCGCATGTTTGCATGTTTATGTCGGTGGGTTTGAAGTGACAGTATAGGGAAGTATGTTTTTGAAATACGGCTTCATTCGTCACATTTACAAAGATATTTAGAGATATTGACATTTGATAGGTAAGTATGCCTCGATCGGCTGTGACATAAACTGTACGTGTAACAAGTATTAAGAAATGACGTCACAGAATTGTGATAGTAAATGGTGATCGATAACACAGGTGAAAGGATCATCAATAACTGTAAAATACTAAAGCAGCGAAAACCAACAAATCTAACCGATAGCCCAAGTGAGAGAAACCTTCGTTGACAACCAACAATCAAACATAGAGTCCTCCGTTTTGTTTGCTTTTTTGTATCTTGATCTGCTTAGATAATTTATGATACACAAGCAGAAAAAAATAAACAAAGAACAACATACTGACAAATGCATGAACAAATCCAAATTGATTGATTCAAGTCAGATGAAATGAGCCGACTGTCAGCAAAGGCGAGATCGTCACCATCTGTACATCTGATTTTAGTCAGATTGCAACAAACCCAAACAATACAATCAGAGCAACGACAAAAGACAAACAAACAAGTACCAATGAACCCTCACCTTCCCTGTACGGTTATTCCAGTCTTGGTGACGTCACAGAAGGCTTCTTCCAGCGATGTGTTGACTTCTCCAGTGAATGCCAATGGTTGTACGTCGTCGTCGTAGTCTAACACCCACTGGTACGGCATAGGGCAATGGTGTTTCTCACACCTGCTTCCCTTGCCGCAGCCTGATAGAATGAAGTCGGTACATATCCAGGCGTCTCTGTCATCGACGATGCGAATAGGTTGTCTTCTCCGGGGTTCTTCTGACTGCTGCATTGGCATAAGGAGTGTACTCGGTCCCCCAGCGAAATCCAAACCCCGGAGAGGAGCAGTTGGAGCCGGATATTGAGGGTTTGAAAGTGGGCGTGCTATCGTGGCTACGCTTTGTGGGTCGACGACGTAGCTCTGTCTCTTCGCCTTCCCATCGGACTCCACGAGAATTGTTTTCAGAACCATGTATTCTTTCAGACCCGCGATCTGGTGTTTTCAAGTATAGCCTTTGTGTGACCCGAGTCAAGGTCATGAGTTAAGTCACAGTTTTCACCGCCTGTCATCTTGCAGAACGTCTTCAGGTTGAGGACGTAGCCTTTGCACAGGTGCAATCTCTCACACCCCTCTCCCGCGTTACACCTGCGTCTTACGTAATCATTACAGACAAAGGGCGAGGACAGTCGTATCAGGGAAAGTATCTCTTCATCACTGACGTCATCCAGGTTCAGCTTCTTCAGGTTCTCCTGTGTGACTTTTTCGTCGAAGTTGTGAGCGAATATACATTTATTACCAAACCTGCAGTATCCGGACACGTATTTTTTGCAGACGTGGAGGTACCCGCATGAGACACTGTTACACTTTTTATGAGCTGAGTTGTAAAAAATGCAGACCCGGCTTCTGGTTTCAAGTAGTGACACGATCGTCTGCCCGTCTGCGGTTTCTGCAGACGAGAATCTTGTTGTGTGTTTTTTCAGCCATTTCTGTACATCAACTTCAGGTGGGAAAATCTCTACGTTTGATCTGAGTTCGTCAACAGTTGCCCTGCCTTTGAAGTTCTTCAGAATGTGTTTAAATACGTCTGATTCGGATGGTCCTGGTTGAGAAGTTGTTTCGTCACCTGCGTTTAGTTGTTCTAAGCATGGAGGTAGTCTACTACCTCCATGTTCTAAGCTATCGGCAGCCGGTATACCGGTTCCGGGACGTATTTGTTCTCTCTGCAGATTTACACTCGTCGCTTGTTCAACGGTTAACGGCTGCTTGGAGCCTGTGTGTACTTCCGGCAAGCCGGGGCAAGTAAGGGGGCAATCGTATGGAGCTGAGGCCAATGTGATGATGTTCGTGGGGTCATCAAAGTTACGGGCTCCGGTCCGTTAAAATAACGTGTTCCTGTACTTGGACGTGGCAGAGGTTGCGAAGATCCATTGTAGGATTGGGAAAACCACCGCGCCCTCTTCCTCTGTGACTAAGCAATGCCTTCCCTCGTCGGATATTGCCGTCTTTCCTCCCAACCCCCTTTGGTCGCCGTCTCTGTCTTTCTCTCCTTTGGGTATCTTTTCTGTTACTCATTTCTCTCTCGGCTCTTTGCCTGGTGCATCATCTTTACAAATCGCTGATTGGTTGGGATCGCCGAGGAGAATAGAGCCAAGGACACTTTGATTGTTGGGAGTTGAGATGTCAATCTTGTAGTCATCGAAGATCCTTTTGTTACAGGGCTTGCTAAGTTTGTGTGAAAAGCCACAGGGTTTATCTGTCTGGCAATGGCCCTTAACAAAGTTCTCACACAGATGCAGGTATCTGCAGTCGTCGGCTGACAAGTCTTCTGGTTGTACTTCCAGCAAATTTTTGGAAGGGAATTCCTCGCAAGTTGCAATAGTTCGTCCTTGACGTACTGCCTCAACTGAAGTTCTTCGAGAAGGACCGCGTTCTCGTAGGTGTGAAAGGAGTGAGGTTTCCCACAGGCGCGATTGTCATGGCAACGGCCACTGACGAAATCCCTACAAATGTGCATACCATCACACCATAGGGCAGTACAGCAGATCGGTTCATGGCATAATTTTAGACTAAAGAGCACATCACTGTTGTGGCGTGTGCCAGTTTTGCCCTCGACATCGATTTCTCTCAAGTCACTACTTGTGACATCGCTGTCATCATCATCGCTGTCATCATCATTGCCGTCATCATCATCATCATCATCATCATCATCATCATCATTATCATCATCATTATCATCATCGTCGTCGCCGCTGTCGCCGCCGCCGCCATCATCATTTCCGTCACCGTAGTTATGATTAATGGTACCATCATCTAAAGCCATCACCCGGGCACCATCATCACTGTCATCATCGTTATCATAAACGTCATCACCACAACCACCATCAACGTCACCCTCTGTCATACCATTCGGGGAATTCGTGAATAGGAGTTGCCTATCCGCAGACTTTGTATGCAGCCGCGAACTGGTGCTCTGTGGGCAGTGTTCCTGCCCAGCGTCATCGTCATCGTCACCGGGGCAATATGGCGACGAGCCACGAACCTTTGTAAGGTACGATTCCAAATCTTCGGTATTGTTTGCCGTTGGCTCCATTAGGCTAGCCTACCTTCCGTCTTTTCAACAGTTTTCGTTAAAGTCCCTCTTCTTCCTGACATTAAGACCAATCTCGAAGTGATAGTTTACACGTACCGTACCAGTCGCCGTGTTTACACTAACCACTACTCATGTCGTGTCGGCCGGTTATGAATAAAATGTTCAAATATTAATACGTACAATTTGGAACACGATCGCCAGTTCGTAGATAAGTTACCGAGAAGTCACCCCTCTGCTGGAAGATATGTCGCAAACGGATGAATATGCCCCGACGGTAAGTGTGAAAGGTGTCGCTTCTTGAAGATCGTGCCGCGACACGTTGAGGTAGAAATGTTCGAGGTTGAATCTAGTCGCTTAGTTTGTGTGTTCAAGAGTTAAAGTATAGGTTAATAATCACACATATGATATGACGTCAACGTAAAGGCCGTGTCACCCACTCCATATCAACTACTCTGTCAGCAGGCACGAGACAATTTTGCACCTGGTAGGGGCCCTGCAAGTAGCCAATTTCGAAAAATCGTCAGAAGCAGTGTTTTTAATAAAGAAGCAATTTAGATCCGTTGTGCTCGCATTGGTGCGTCATCTCATGTACTGTTTATGTGATTTTAATTCTGTGTTCTGTTTTAAAGTGAAGTAAAGCAAATGAATTCGTTCAGGGATAAGCCTGATAAGGGCCCTGCCTATTTAAATATAAGTGTAATATTTACATTTTTATGCGGAAAAGGATTTGGAAGTGAAAGCGAACACAGTTCGCAATCGAACTCCAGCTTGGAAACAAATATTTTTCGCTCCGAACCAGACTTGTCTATTCTTGTCTTCTGTCCAGGACAAACGCTGGTCACTACCTAAGCCATGCGAATTATTAAAAAGCCAAGAACCCCACTCATGAAGGAAACTCCTCATCACCCCGTCACCCTTCATTTATCGCTGGTCTTAATATGAGCAGTGCGAGAAGCAGACTGTATCGTAATAAGTTCACACACTAAGACATATTTGTACTGG
Source organism: Ptychodera flava (assembly GCF_041260155.1). Classification (NCBI taxonomy): domain Eukaryota; kingdom Metazoa; phylum Hemichordata; class Enteropneusta; family Ptychoderidae; genus Ptychodera; species Ptychodera flava. The sequence continues at coordinate 28,747,839 of NC_091934.1, read as the reverse complement.
TATGCTGTCAAACCTCCTGCGCAATACAAACATTCAAACGTGTATGTCTATGATTAATAGCTCGAGTTCTGATCAATATTTGTTTGAGGCGCTAGGCGTAGCCGTTGAACACACTCACACGCATAATAATGTCAAGTTATTTTGATGTATGTGTGTCTATATATATATATATATATATATATATATATATATATATATATATATATATATATATATATATATATATATATATATATATATATATATATACACAAAATATATACAATGTGCCCTCCCGGTTATCACCATAATGGCTTTATGGCAACCTCTGAACTTGGGCACAGAGAGTACGGTTATACATTGTCGAAGATTGAAAATATATAGATTATATATATATATATATATATATATATATATATATATATATATATATATATATATATATATATATATATATATATATATATATATATATATATATATATATATATATATATATATATATACGGGTAGGTAGGTTAAGTTGTACTCGCTGGTTGAGACAGTGCTCGATGCGGTCATTCCGCAGAGCGATTTGTACTTAAGGGTTCAATGACTAGAATGACAAAGTAACTGAGTTGTGACTCTGTGCCTCGCAGAAAAACTCTGCATAATCAACGCAGACAAGAACAGTCTACTCAACAAAAGGTCAGAACGTGTTTCCAAATGTCGCCACGAAAACAAATTTTACTTAATGAACTACTCTTGCGACCCCACCTAGAAAATGGAACTGCCAACTACATACCAACACACCTTCGCCACCTGGGTGCCAACCAACATTCTGTATGCCGGGAGCTAGGATTCTTCAGTTGTCTGATGACCGCATAGAGCGCGAAACTCAGAGTCACAACTCAGTTACTTTGTCACTCCAGTCAACCCTGAAGTCTCTCTCTCTCTCTCTCTCTCTCTCTCTCCTCTCTCTCTCTCTCTCTCTCTCTCTCTCTCTCTCTCTCTCTCTCTCTCTCTCTCTCTCTCTCTCTATATATATATATATATACACACACACACACACACATATATATATACATACACACACACATATATATATGTATATATATATATATATATATATATATATATATATATATATATATATATATATATATATATATATATATATATATATATATATATATATATATATATATACGGCTTTGTAGGCGGTCCCTTTCTGACCCTGCGCCAAATCTGATTAAAGTCAGATGCAGAGATGTTGGCCTGTCCAACTTTGCTTCTTTTCACAACTATACAGCCTGGCTATAGCTCAGTTATTGAACCACGCTTTTGAAGGCTGGGGTTTGGACTGCGATGTCTTCGCTGTCATATGACTTGGCGCCGTATATTATGAGTTCTAGTCCAGTCCAGAATTTACCTATTTGGAAAGCTGCTGCCATGTCTGTCTCCTCTCTCTACAGCAAGAAAGAAGTAAAGGTGGACATGGTGCCATCTTCACATCAGATTTTCTTTGCCACGTGTGATGTAGACTGCGCTAGGACCAAGGTCACCACTATTCACCGAATTTAAGCTAATAATACATCAAAATCTTCCACGAAAATGTCACATCACAAAGACTTCTGAAGTTCGTTCACCCCGACTCCCCCCCCCCGGTGCAACTTGATAATTAACTTTATGCAAATAAGTACTCTTCACCTGTCTACTATAGTTTTTGGTTCTGCCATAACGAAAACAAGTTGCTGTGCTACACAGGTACCGCAAACGAAGCTGTTCCTGCAAAAAAGGTGTTCCTGCGCAGTTTTTCAACGTGCGGGCTAATTTAAAAGCTAATCTGTGGGTGGGGAGAAAAGTCAATATACAGGGGGCGAGGATATAATATTTGGCAGTGTGTACCGGAAAACACGTTTAAAAAATATAATGTCATATAATAATCAAAAGCGGGTGGGAATTTCAATAATTGGGAGAGGGCAGTGGGGAGCTTGAACTGTTCTACTGAGTGGGGAGTTTGCAGACCATAGATGCTGGAGAGCAGTGGGCATCATAATTCCGTGGGAGGGCATATTTTCCGCATACGGCCAGAGGAAGGGAAGTTACCAACAGGTCTACTTTCCCCTCCAAATTTTAGGTCAGAAATATGTTAAACCAACATATTTGGTGATGATTTTGTGAAATTGAGGAAATTTACCAGTTGGGGGCACCTAACTATACCACTGACTGACACTACAACCCCTCTCTCTCTCTCTCTCTCTCTCTCTCTCTCTCTCTCTCTCTCTCTCTCTCTCTCTCTCTCTCTCTCTCTCACCCCCCTTGCGACTCACATGAAACATAAAAAGTCACGGTGACAAAACATCATACCGGAGATATCATTATAGAGACTTATTTATTGATAAAGATAATCGCAAAATCTTCATTTATTGGAGTCCTATTTCAAACGCCCATTTTCTGATTGTGATGCTCTCCACCCCACCCCGCCCTGAAAACACAAGTCGAATTATCTTTACAAAACTTTAAAACACCTAAAATATTGTAAATCATTTTCAATTTACTTTTTTGTCAAGAGTCATTGTAATCAATTCTAAGCGATAGCTGTCGTTATACTGTTTGCTGTCTTTATCTCATATTCTGGTCCTGTAAAGTCCCTTTTCTGGTGATGTTTCCCGCCACATACTATCAATGCACTAGCGGTCTGATCTGACACACACTGGAGGTAGGAATACGTCATGCAGATTGTTATTGTACGAAATAGTCAAATTTGTCAAATACTTTATCCGATAACGCAAACCACAGCAGACAAAGTATCATCTTCTCTCCCATGTTACCAAGACAATCACGGTACAAAGGTGGTGCTTGTCGACTTTGCCTGGATGGGTAAAGTACATGACATCCTTACGACTAGCAGACAACCGTCCATATTAATAAGGTGCTTAAGCTTGTTTACATAGTGTACTGATAAAAAGCACAAGGGCTTGTGAGACTCGGAGCAGAGTATTCATGGAATATAATCGATTGATGATGAAAAATTAACAGCTCCTGAAGCCGTGCAAAACGTTGACCTGCAGCCCATGTATTTACTTCACTGCACCACGGTCCGTGATAGAGGGACCGTGACTGCACCGATGCACAAATTCGAAGACAAAAATATTCCCGTAAGTCGATTGCCCGCCCTCATCATGCCTTAAGTTGGTTGATGGTAACGCTTATCGTCTTCTGAACCGAGGCACCAAATCAACATTCCGTTATTGCCTATTGGTGTTGTGTAATAATGCTTGCTTGTTTCTGATAAAATGTTCTGTCTACTCACTCCAAAATACACACACGTAATTGTAAGTAATATGTATTTCTTTCAGTCACACGTAGTCTTCACCTCAATGAAACGCCAGGATAACATGTAGACCTTTATAAAAACACGTGAACACAAACATAGTTAAAAATAACCAACTTCTGAGGTTTTTTCGGCTGAAATTCCGGATAATAACATGGAAGGGTAGCATAAAGTTAGCATAGGGATGGCGGCCATTTTGAATTTCAAGTATCGGTATGCGTTAGGTTATTAGTTCCTCTTGTATCAAACTTTGCGCGGTAACCCTGATTTTTATTTTATTTTATTTTTATTAATTTTATTTATTGATTAGGTAAGACAATGTTTGAAGATTTCATCATTCCAACTTTTCCCCACACAGAAACTGGGCAGTTTGGATTATTCATACCTATCTTAATCCTACTGTTCGTAATGTTTATGTCGTAAACACATCTATCGCACACTTTTAACACCTTTCCCGGGTTCTTGAACCCGGTTGGTCAAAATTGGCTGTTCTGGCCTTTTTGATCACCCCTCTTAAAATGCTTGGATAGTTGACTTGGAAAACAATTAAAATTAAAAGTTTCATTAGCAATTAAGCCAAACACCGGAAAACTATCTCTGATTGGTCAAAAAGTGTTTAAAAGAGGTCGCAATTGCAGGAGAGCTATCAGTTTGGTCAGAATGCCTTCCAAGAAAGTTATCCTCCGTGGTCTACTGGCAGTCGGCATGCGTCACTATGGCATTGGGCGATCCCTCGGTATCGGTGAAGTGTTTGAACTCACCAGAGATGCGGCCCGTATGTACGACAGGAATGCGGTGTCCATAACATTAGGCGGCATTAAAGTTGCCAGCCTGTACATTCTCTTTGATAATTGCCGACTGTCAGATTATTCAACAATAATAGTTCAGTACCCGACACGCTCACGAGATAGCGGTGCAGGTATATCAGTTGCCCATAACGTCTGGAATAGTGATAATATGAATGCTTGGTTAGCTTACACAGGGTTGAGAACATTTGGGGTCCATTATTTCTCAACGATACAACTATTTCTCAAATATGGAATCTGGCGTGAGTTTCGACAGGGATGATATCTTTGAAAATATACATAATAGACCCTTTTCATAAAGTCTAGCGCCCTCCTGTGGCCACTGTGAATTTGAAGTCAAAGCGAGGCCACTTGGGAAAACCCTCCAGCACCTGCCAAGTGGATTATGGAGCAGTTTCAAACCTAGAGACCCAGCGCCGAGAGAAAATGAGACTGAAATAGGTTTAGGGCGCTGTCTATACTTTGGGTCTTCTGACGGCGGCGCTGCTTGAACAGTGGATAAACGGTAGAAACTTCTAGAACGGTCTGTGCTTGAAGTCATTCGTGTAAAATTAACACTATTGAAAATATTTTGATGAAAATCTATCCGTTTCAGAACACTCCTTTACAAATCCGTTTACGGCACCTATTCACAGGAAAAATGGAAGCATTAAATTGATCGTGTTACGCCGATTTATGCTATGATCAAAGTCTTATTACTTGTAAATGGTCGCTTCAAAACAATAATGGAGCGGTGGCGTGGGAGAGACTGAACAATATCTGCAGCAATATCTGGGTGGAGCTCATGTAATATGGCTAGAAATCTTATTAATACTTAAACACCTTGGTTCATTCTGCACCAGTTTTGCGAAAAGCATACCAAGCATCAAATAATTTTTATCCAATATTTAAATCTAGGCATCCCTACATATTAAAGTAGATGTCAAATTTATTTACGCTGTATTTGTAAACTTGGTATTTCTGGATACATCAGTAACCTCATATTTCCGATATCAATGGTACAACATTGAACAAAATTTCAACTATTTACTTTGCCTGCAGTCATTTGTATTCATCAATTAATTTGATATTTACCTAAGCAGTTGGGACATTTTTTTCTCACAATTTTACAACTCATGCAGTAGTACGAAAGCCGACTAGCGAAGAGAAGTACGGTTTATTGCACGACGGCAGATCTCCAACGTTCAACTTTAATATGCTGTCGTCATAATTCAACATCTTTGCTGGCGTGCTGCTACATTCATGTATTAGAGATGTTGTCCATCAGCTGGTACAGCAAGATGCGACAAGGACAGGTCGGCATGTTCCAAAAATTAACGGTCGAGGCTTTCCGAGCCCGTTAATTTGGCTTTCCTCGAGCCCGCGCCAATGAATGAACGTTAATGGTCAGCGCAGAGTCTGTTATTTCCAATATATTATCAACGAACCCCGAAAAACCGTCAAAATTTACAAAAACTTCCCGTGCGAACGACAACGGGGCCTCAGAACCTGTCAATGAGTAGTGCGCGCTGCAAAACTTTTGCACATCCCGAGATTTTTTGAAAAACGCGTATAAACTTAGCCGAAAACCGCTCCATTTTATATTGTGGTTGATTACGATCTTTGTACAAATCACAATTTTCTTTTTAGCTGTAAAGTTACTATGTTTACGATATTATTCATATTCACGGCATGAAAACAAACCATTTACTTTGCATTTGTGGGCAGTCACGTGATTCAGCTCGACCAATTCAAACGCAATGGAAGGGGCATTGTAATATAATGTGTTATATCACATTTCTTCGGGAGTATAACTCTCACAGATATACATTAATTTGTTGTTAGTGAAAGGGGACTCGTCAATCAGTTGAACAAATTTGACTTGTAGCTATTTTATGAAGTTTCTTAGAATTAGTTACCATTATTTCCTAAATCTTGGTATCATATCTATTTTCTATATTAAAGTGGCGCTAAAAAGTTTATAACTGCCTGGAATTCCTGACCATGCCTCTTCAAACATTCTGTATCAGGAATTATCATGGTAACATGCACTGTGGTTGAAATGCTATTGTATCCTGAACATCACCCTCTACCATCGCCGTGTATCATGGTATTGTGACCATACAAAAGCGACTTTTAGTGCAGCGGACCAGGTATGTGAAGGGAAGTTTACGGATTAAAACTCACTTTAAAACCCAAATAAGTGAAACTTTTAAGGTAGACGCAGTGGGAACAGATTCTTGGAATTTCAAAAACGTATTTTTACAATACTTTTCTCGTTTATCTCTTGTGTGGGCTCGTCTTGAAGCACCTGGATTAATTAACGTTTCCGATTTTTTATTTTCCCTATAGATTTAACATAGGAATGATATCAGTTTGGAATTTCACATATCGGTAAATTTAAGGTAATTAGTTTCACAAGTACCAACATTCCGGATTTGTATTGCTAATTGGTAAGAAAATGGTCGAAAGTTTCATTGAGGAAACTTTGAGCAATAAACGACAAGCCAAACCTGTGTATATGGTCACCCAGTGGACCAAGACAAAGCGACCAATCTGTGGAGGTGGCCTATCTTTGAAGCGACTGGCGTTGCATTACTTTTTTGAAATGTAAAGCACCGAAGCCCACGGTATAGCTTTCAAGTCTATTTCATTTCTTAAACATATGATGAGTAAAATAGTTGTGAAATCATTCATAAATGAAACTAGTCCTTTGCTTTCAGTAGCAGTGTTCCTACTATCCAGTTTTTTTAATTGTCGAGCACTGTACGCAGGTTCTTTTGCCAAAGTAGGGCATTTATTGGCGGGTTTATTGGCAGGCACAGACCGCATCAGAGAAGTAGCCTGCTCTATAGATGACCCGATGTAAAAAAACTTCCGAGAAAGTTTGAGAATGAAGAGCAGAGTTACCCCTCTCTGCTCTATGTAAAGATGACTGTATATGAAAAAATGTGCTTTGAAACGTGTCCCAAAGGACAACCCTCTGGTCACAAGTGCACTTGATTCCAAACGTTTTGCATGATCAAGCGATTTTAGCTACATGACCAGACCCTCAAAATGAATCACAGCACAGACTTTATATTTTTTACCGACAATAATGCTACTTACACTGAGAGACTCTTCTATGTGACAAGTTACATATGAATGCGACATTTGCTTGAACTTAACGTTGTTCATACCCTTGAATCCTGGTGGTGGAATTAAGATTATTATAGAAAGTTTGATTGAGGATTACCCTTCCCCGAATTTCTGTTTGCTGTCTCTTTGAGCGTTAGGTTACTAGATAATATTTGAAACTTAATATTCATACGTCAGGAAAGAAACTTATTTATGATCATTCCATAGTAAGACTGAGAGATTACATCATTCAAATGCAGGCAAAATATCTTTCTGATCTCAGCACTACATATATGTTTACATCTTGTTAAGTCAAAATGAGGTATATCTTAAATTTCACCAGGGCAAGATGAACACTCTCCTGACTGTTTATAATGAGATCACATTGACTTTTTGCCATCGAGATCAATAGAGTTTGAATGTATTTTAAAGAATAATGAATGCTATGGGTCATTTACAAACTTTTCCAGTTTATTATCTTTTTTCACCCATATGTAGTGCTGTCGAGATTTTACATTTTCAATACTTCGCTGGAATGAAGTTATTTCTTTATGATCACTCATACATGAGTTAAACTGTGCAACCTTGCCTTGTGTAACTTAGCATCTGAATTAGAAACATGATCTAACCCATCATCTATCAAAATATTGTGCACGTGCATGCTTTGCCCGTTCCATACCTTATGAACCTTGCTTTTGTATAATTTATTGAGATTAAAGACTACAACCTTGATCCATCAGTCATTTTCACTCTGTAGTGCTCTACGGCTGTTGCAAGCTAATTACACAGCAGGATGTGCAATATTTTGTTCTTCCTGAAAAGAAATTTCCCAAATCGATAGTGTAAACTATTTAATCCTCTTTCTCCCAGGTTGTATTTATTTCTATGGTTTGTCTACGTAGCCTGGTAGAATGAGGATTAATTTTATAATATCATTACTTTGTTTGTTAGAACCATACACTAATTAATGGTATTATCATATACCCATGCCCATATTGCTACATCCTAGTGACGTTCAGCGTAAAATATCAGCCGTGATATTTCACGGTAAACGTCGAGATATGCACGATGAACGTCATCAGTTTTAGAGCTTTCCCGAACTACATTAGCAGTTTGTTGGTAAACAACGTAAACAACAAAATGGCTGCCGCTCCCCGCCTGGGAAGCGATGTCGCCGACATAAAAACTTGAAGGGCTTCGAGGAACAAAGGTATTTCTGGTTGCAAAATACGGAAATATCACGTTGAGTCTTGAAATGTTTTCCCATGGTATTTTTTTGGTCAAGTTCTAGCAAACATTCTGCCGTTCGCACGGCGCCGGCACTGTGTGCACAGTCTCCACTGAACAGGTAGTGAGCGCGTGGCGTGACAGCGATGTCACGCGCGCGACGACTGTTGACATGGCAACTCTAAAGGTAAACTAACAAAATGGCGTCCCCTCTCCGCGCGAGCTCCGTGCCGTACGACGATCGAAATCAGGATAGATTTAAAGCTGAGCAGTTTTTGATCGGTTACAGTACTGTTGTAATAGCATATTGCACCTTAAAATGTTCCTTCTGTATGACGATTTTTGTGTCTTTCTTCTTGGGTTTCATTGAGATATGGACGACTTGCAGCGATGTCGCACGTGATGTTGACATCTTCGTCGTATACTTTATGAATGAAGCCTGTTCACATAAACATTCTGATATTTATGCGCAAGGCGTAATAAAGTAAAGCCTCAAAATTAAAGGTTTTTCGTTCTATTAGTAAAAATTCCCTAAAATTATGGGCATGGGTATATGATAAATCGGTTATTACCCAATATCGCCTGTTCCTTGTGTCGTATCAGCATTCGTGTCATTTGTGCTGCGTCAGACACTCGACTTCGTCTCGTGTCTGACGCAGCACAAATGACACTCATGCTGATACGACACAGGAACAGGCGATATTGGGTAATAACCTCTAAATATTATACATGTATTGTTCCACAGGGTGTCACTATATACAAAACAAATCAAAGTATTATGGTGATTTTTTAAGTGATATACTATGTGCTGCAAGTTTTATTCCTTTCTGATACATTTTGTTAAAAGTGCTCATGGTTATTTTAGAGAAGTTTGATTGTCATTCCTAAATAATTATACGAGTGGGCAATCCCCCTCTTGTACTTTTCCAACTTGACCTTTGCCCTGCCTTGTTCTCCGCATACAGAAAACATATCCAGGGAAATTTCCTCCATGAAAAACATTCCATTAAGAACCCTGAAATACTTCTTTTATGGAATCAAGAATGCTGTAAATCTCATCAAAAGTTAAAGCTGTTTGAACTGAAAAGTATTGAAATAACTAAGAATATATAATAAAGCCAATGTATCAACATATGAACTGTGAATCAAATATAATGAGATTTTTCTTCTAACGTTGTGCATCTTTACTTTGGTAATTTATTGTCTTGAAGGGTTAATATTTCTTAATGTCTACATGTATCACTCCCTTGTACTTGAGAAAAACAATGGTCATATGGGGACATTGAACTCTCAACCCTATTGTTCCCGCAATACAGTACATGTATGTAAACTACTAGAAGGGAAAAGTCATAGTATTTAATTAGCATGAAAAATATAAGAGTAAAAAAAAATCTAAACTCCATTTTGAAAAAACTTTAATCCTGACCAATATTTTATCTTTTAGATGCACACGATGCTGTGCTGCGTTTTAACTATGCACCCACAAAGGGATATGAAAGGGATGTTGGTGGCAAGACAACACTACGAGTTGTCAACAACAAGGTATTCAGGCAAAAAAATTTAAGACAAATCCTTGAAAAGTTGGATGAAGATGTTCCCTTTGTGTCTTGGAGAGAAGGCCCCTACAATGCTAATATGCACAAGGTAAGAAGAGGACAGTTGGTATGCACGTTGAAAAACATTCATAAAAACAAAAGAATTCAGTTTTTGAACTGGTGAGGCACCAGCTCTTTCTTGAAGGTTTGTGAACTGGTGAGGCACCAGCGCTTTCTCAAAGGTTTGTGAACATGAAATAGAGTTCGCCTCAAAAAGTTTTCATTATGAAACTTTCAACCATTCTCTTACCAAATCAAGAATAAAAATCAGGGGACACCTTGCAAGTTTAGCACTATAGAAACACATTACATGAAATTTGGTGCTGTAATTTTACTTGAAATCCCTGTGTTAAACTCTATGGATAAACTTAATTTTCAATTTTCATAATACCAAGACGAAAATGTCTTTAAATGTTTTAGAATGAGCCCCCTAAATAGTTGGTCAGAAGGAAGTTTAGAAATGTTAGCACCTGAATTTACGTCTGTGAGTCCAATGCTCTACCTTCAACCCCTTCTCTGCTATCATTTCACCCCAACCAATTCTTTTCAATGGTGATTGTTGACCTCATTACAGGGATTCAGGGTGATCAGGTGAATGGCATAGGTCAGCGACTTATTACTTTAATTCGGTTTCAAAGTTCAATTTCAATGGAAAACAACTCTGAACAGAAAACATCTGTAATCCTTTATTAGCCAACACAAACTTTGATCCCCTTGATAGAAAAACATGCCTCTAACTGGTATGAGTCCTAAATTATGCTATTGTGCTGGAACTTATGGAGCACCCCTGACTTTGAGAAGTAAAATTTACACAACTTATTTCTCTACAGTAATACAGTAATTAGAGGTTATTACCCAATATCGCCTGTTCCTGTGTCGTATCAGCATGAGTGTCATTCGTGCTGCGTCAGACACGAGACGAAGTCGAGTGTCTGGCGCAGCACAAATGACACGAATGCTGATACGACACAAGGAACAGGCGATATTGGGTAATAACCGATTTATCATATACCCATGCCCATAATTTTAGGGAATTTTTACTGATAGAACGAAAAACCTTAATTTTGAGGCTTTACTTTATTACGCCTTGCGCATAAATATCAGAATGTTTATGTGAACAGGCTTCATTCATAAAGTATACGACGAAGATGTCAACCTCACGCGCGACATCGTCCATACAATGAAGCCCAAGAAGAAAGACACCGGGATACAAAAATCGTCATACAGAAGGAACATTTTAAGGTGCAATATGCTATTACAACTGTAACCGATCAAAAACTGCTCAGCTTTAAATCTATCCTGATTTCGATCGTCGTACGGCATGGAGCTCGCGCAGAGGGGGGACGCCACTTTGTTAGTTTACCTTTAGAGTTGCCATGTCAACAGTCGTCACGCACGCGACATCGCTGTCACGCCACACGCTCACTACCTGTTCGGTGAAGACCGTGCACAGTGCCGGTGCCGTGCGAACGGCAGAATGTTTGCTAGAACTTGACCAAAAAAATACCATGGGAAAACATTTCAAGACTCAACGTGATATTTCCGTATTTTGCAACCAGAAATACCCGTCCTCCTCGAAGCCCTTCAAGTTTTAACGTCGGCGACATCGCTTATTTCGCAGGCGGGGAGCGGCAGCCATTTTGTTGTTTACGTTGTTTACCACCAAACTGCTAATGTAGTTCGGGAAAACTCTAAAACTGCATGATGACGATCATCGTGCATATCTCGACGTTTACCGTGAAATATCACGGCTGATATTTTACGTTGAACGTCACTAGGATGTAGCAATATGGGCATGGTATATGATAATATATAGTAATGCAAAAGAAATGTGGTTATGGTGATTGTGTGAGAATTTTATCCAAATGAATGTAACAGACCAGACTTAAGTGCCTTATAATGAATCCTTGACCGTTTTTGTATATTTCTACTACGATTCATGATCAGTGGTACACAGATGGCAAGTCAGTCTTCTGTAATTACGCCAAGTGGCATTACATGCATCCGTCTCAACCCGTCCACATACTGCGACTTGAAACAATATGGAGACTCTGGGATGTTGTTCAAGAATTCAGCGATGAAGAGTTGAGTGAGTTTCCCCTCACATCTGGCTTTTTAGGTAAGTCATCATAAAATTTGCATTTTGTATCATTCAATAATGTCAATTGCATTAGCAATGTCACTTTCTCTACAAAATATTGCTCAAGTTCACTTTTGGCATGATTTAGCTCATGTAGACCCTCAGTGGATATAAATTTCTGGCTGTTTATCGGTAACTTCCTTCATCATCAGGCTTTACTGAGCAAACCAATAAATAATGTAAGACATGAAATCAGAATGCTGATAAACTAATGAACTGCTATGGCGCTGTATGCTATGTAACTAAATGCATGCATACAAAATCAAACACTGCTTCTTGAAATGCACACAAATTTTGTCATTTTTGCATGCATGCTTGGCTACCATTGCAGCTTGTAGTTTGAGCCAATCTTTTAGTGTTCATTGTAACATTGGCAGTGACCTATAAAATTGTCTTTCCATCTGTACAAGAGTAATTTCAAAATTGTAGTCTATATTTGCAGAGAAATATTTATATTTGCATGGTAATGAGAGAAAAATGGCATTATTTGTGAACTCTCTATTGTCGACCTTTTATTACATTAATTGGACCTTGTCCAGTATCTTGTCACGCAAGTACCCCATGGACTGTACCATTATTTTTTAGGGTCCGCCGATGGACTTCAGGGGCTGAATATAGGTAGTTGAACTTAAGCAAACACACTAATGACTATAAATATCTCATTGCCATGTGACAGGGGTAATACAGGGAAATTGTGGCCCGTGTCTTTCTCCAGTTTTATTTGTCGGCTAGGGAAACAGGTATTGATAGTCTCTTTTTTATTCACCCAGTGTTATTGGCATTCATTACCTACCCCATTGTCCCTTCCTCTGACATAGGATCCCATTAGCACGTTTGTTCTGCCCCTCACACCCAATGGCCATCCTTTAAAAATAATGGTACAGTCCATAGGGTACTTCCTTGGCACGATACTTGACAAGGTCCCCTAAATCTTTTCAAAGGTCAACTCTGAGCATTTATAATTTTCTTGTTTTTTTGTGACAAAGGAATTCATCTCATGTTGCACCTTTGTGAAGAGGTTCACGTGTACGGTTACATTCCACGAAAACACGAACGGTACTGTTACTACTACGAGAAATGCTGCCTGCTATGTGGATGGCTGCTCTTCGACACCCATCCAAGAGATCCTGAGAAAGCAGTTTCAAAGAGACTGCACGCTGGCAAAGAAGATGACATTCTCAATAAACGGATAATTACGATGAAAGGATACTCAAAGTATAATTGCAAGAAAGACAGAAAGCATCCTGGAGTGAAATAGGAATCTTTTTGGTGAAATGGCTTGAGCTTATGGAACACAGCTATGTGGTTTGGGAACTAGGTGTCATTATGTTTGTGAAGCCTCATATAACTGTATTGATGTAAGGCCATTTAGAGAAAATTCTTTGTTTGCCGTCCTTGGATTTTTAAAAAACCTAGAAGCCAGCCAGGTAAAAACAACAAACATAAGCTCATTTTTTATTGTGTTTCTTTTAGAAAAAATAGTGTTTATGTTTGTTTTCTTCATTTTCTCTGAAAACCTACCAGCACACGGACGGCAAACAAAGAATTTTATTTAAGGTGCCTAATGAAGGGAACCCAAGCAGGCAGCAGCACTCTGCTGTGTATTTAGTACAGGTATACCATAGGCAGTTCTAACTACACCATGGAGGTAGTGCTCAGGTGCTTCCATGAATTATACCAAACACATACTCTACAAGTTCATGGTGAAATATCTGTTATGCTTGGTTGAATAAAAATGTGAAAAAAGTACAGTTTCTTAAAATGATAGGTAAAATGTTCCATTGTACTACAGAAATCATTCGTTTTAACCAGCAAAGCTAAAAAAAATTAGAAAAATTAGATTTCTTTGATGGAAACAGAACACATATTGAAATGGTAATTGATTGCATCAGTCACATTTTAGTCTCAAAGGACAAAGACCAGGCGACTTAAAGATTGTACTCCTTCTGTCTATCTGTCCATCCTTCCATACACGCAGATATGTCAGACATGCCTGACCCAATTTCTTTCAAACATGGCACAAGGATAATATACTTAGCATACATACATTAGTTTTTTGCGATACAATCCAATATTGCCACCATGTGGCCATGCCATTTCTTATGAGATTTTGAAGTCCAAGAGCCATTACTGAGACAAGCCTCAACAGATTTCTTTTCAGCCTGGCACAAGGGCAACACTCTGTGAGTTACTCAAGCATGATATGATCCAATATGGCCCCAAGGTGGCTAATTTCTCATTATATTTTCAATGTCCAGAACCATTACAAAGACATACCTGGACAGATTTCTTTAAACTTGGCACACAGACCACACACTATGACCTACCAGTGCATGTCAATGTCTTCATGATACAATTAAGTGTTCTTGAGATTTTTTCAAGTCCAGAACCATTACTGAAATATGCCTCAACAGGTTTATTTTAAACTTCATACAAGGACTACGGTACACACTATTACTTATATGTGCATGTCAAATTTTGCAATATGATCCAATGTGACTGCAAGGTAGCCACTTAGTTGTACTTCTTTCATGTTCACTCTGATTTCACTACATATAAAATGACATAGTGGATTTTTCATCATGAGAAAACCCAGTTGTAATCGACCATATGTTTAAGGTATCATATATACATATGTAGTTTAGCGAAATGCATGCTTGTATTTGTAAAGTGCTGGTTTATCAAATAAAAATGAGCGACAGTTTGTCAGTATTTCTATTTTGTACCGGGCATATGCAGATAATAAAGTGGATGTTTGTTGATTATTGTTGTTGTCGTTTTTGTTTTATTTTAGTGAATAGAAGTGAACAATGGCTATAAGAATTTAAGGGCATGAAATTTGATGTACAATTTCTCTTGATCTGATTCTTAAATTTTCTGAACTTTCAACATGACTGCAAAGAGACAAAATGCATCAAGTAAACAGATGTAACGACAAATGAAATGTACATTTTTAGAAATTGTACTTATTTTCATTACTTGCTCCTCGTATGTGATAGCGCCCTCTACAGCCATATGTGTATTTTCATTGCTCTGATCCCATTTGTTTAAATGAACACAAGGCACTTTCAGCATATGTCACCACTTCTATTCTAAGAGGAAAGGGAAAATTCCATTGCCTATTTGGCTCATCTGGACTTAGAAACTGCTGCAGTTACTGTTACTGTCGCACTTTGACAAATTTTATTACCATGCTATTGACAATGACTTGTTTGAAAAAGTTTGTACCTTTCCTGACCTTACAATGTATCTGTTGTTCTCCATTCTGTATTTCCAAAATCACAGTAATCACAACTTTCCGTGATGGGATATTGGCCATGAAAATTTGTTCTGCTGTCAATACGATAGAAACTGGTCGGCACTTTCACTTTCCACGCGACAACTTCAATCAATGGTCACAATCAAATCAAAAAAGGAAAAAAGTTTCCAACCGCCTGATTGTAGTGTATAAGACTTGGAATTACTGTGATAAGCATTACATTTAGTAATGTCAAGGCCATAAATGTCAGAGAGTTCAAACGAGCCACTGCACATTTTATAGTTGTGTGATATAACCGAGGTTACGTTGGTATTGACGGTTATGTGGTAGCGTGTCGGGGCGGGCAAGGCTGGTATTCCAATGATGAAGGAATGTAAAGACGACTGGAAACAGCGAGTACATGTACTATATAATCTAAGATGCTACTTTATTACACTAAGCTCTAAGCTACGTACATAGAGTGATGGTAAGCTGGAGACTGCTTGAGTACACGTGGGCTAAGAGAGATATACATGCCCTCATGAATAGTAATGACAGCTCATGAATAATAATCACATGACACTACGTCACAATAGTTCATACCTGTAAAAAGCTTAAAATATTTGTTCATGATGTAACTACTGAAAACAGGAAGCTGATTATAGTCTTTGTAGAAATATTAAGAGCATCGAAGGACAGTTATGTCTTCGCTTGATGCAAGTGTAACGATATTATATGTCTCTGCACAGTGGAAAGTGTGTATGCTGTCGTTGTTGGGTATGGTTCAATATAAGAATTCTGTACTCTTTCAATGCAGTGGTCCTTTTTTGAAGAAAACCAGAAGGGTTGTTTCCTTTCGCTCTGTATAAAGAGAGGAGGCCAACTTGTGATCATTATGATCATAATGTGGCAAAGTAGAACTGAACTCACAGCCCAGGGGGTGACGAATGTCTGTCGTAGACTGTACAGTAATTTTTGTAATACTTACTATAGTTTGCCATCAAACTGACCACATCACAGGGTTTGGGTACTTTTCTGAAGCCAGGGCAAGTTCACACATAACAACCAAAGCCGAATACAACTATCAGAAACGAACTGGTCAACGGATGATGAACAGTAGGTACCCCCTGACGTATAAATCTGTCTAGGAAGACAATAAACCTCATCGTTTTCACAAATTTCGGCAGTTGAACGCTTTCATTTGACCGTCTCATGGCTTGTAGATTGTCCCGCATTGACATGTTCTATATTTGATGTCTGTTTTGTTTTTGTTTTTTGTTTTGTTGTTTTTTATTATTCTTTTATGCTTTCGTTGGTGCAGTTTCTCCCCTCTCTCTTCTATGTGTAGCAGCAAGTGTAGAAGGAGCTGAGTGGCCAATGAAGCAAACACGACAGTTTTCGTTGGAGAATGGTTGAAAGATAAACACTACGGCGCGTATAATCCATGCCAAAATTAGCACCTAACATTTTGAGCCTACTTTAATGCAACTCTCACCAAGCTCTATGCAACTCTCTAACCTCCATGCACTCTCACGAACCCCATGCAACTGTCATGAACCTCCATGCAACTGCCTCCATGCAACTGTCACTAACCTCCATGCAACTCGCGAGAACCTCAATGCAACTCGTAAAATGCATTCGCTGTGAGCCAACCTGAGGTTCATGAGAATTGCATTCCAAGTTGAGGTTGGCTCAAAATGTTAGGTGCTAATTCCTGCCCCGATTACGTGCCATATTAACACTTTAGTTAGCATGCGGGTTGGAAATTAGTCTATGGATGTACTATGAGAAACCTTTGCAAGCGGTATGTACATGATTTGCATAGTTTTGCATGATAGATCTGCAATAGATAAACACAAACAAACAAACAAAATGCATTTAATTGTAATTCTACTATTTATATCAATACGCACTGCAGCGAACGATCATATGAGTGAAAAACATCTGCAGGAGAGCCATTCCTAAATGTATATCTCCAGTATATTTATATTGACATACAGGTAAACTATTTTAATGAGAAACGTAATGAAAACTGCCACCATTGAAGAAATATTTTTCAACTTTTGTTTTTTCAAGCTTTTAAGTTCAAATTATGGCGAAGTTGATTACCCCATATCTGTTCACGAATCCTATCCAGTATATAGTTCAATGGATAAACTTTAATGAGTCACATGAAATAAGTATTTGTCACGTGATATACATTCTCGGTTAGCTGGAGGAGGAAACCTTTGATATCGTGTGAGAGAGTCACTTTGATATCATGTGAGTGAGTCAGGCCTGCTTATCATTATCAATTTGTTCATGTCCTGTACATATAGTATACGTCTACCTTTGTTGATGAGCAGGCGAAGTCTTAGACTGGAAGATCCGTCGCTCCAGGGCGCTATCTACGCTCCCCAAAAGGAAAGGAGTGTCCTCGAGCGGCGGATCTTAAGGTCTAGCGAAATCTTTACGACAAATACATCTCAGAGAATTTCAAGATAGGATTGATGCTGCTGTATCCTTCCATGTTCTGGTATTACTGCTCGAGTTTACGGAAGTCAACTGTTGAATGATCTTGAATGAAACACCCTTTTGCGTTGAGACTTGCCAACTCAATTCGAATTCGGTAGAATCAATTACTGTCAGACTTTTACTGTAGTACACCACTACAGCGGAATGTATCGCGGCCTGGGACGACACGCTTGTTTTCTATTGATGTGCATTAATTGATGTGCATTTTTACATTAATTGTTCTCTGTCGATTTGGCACGTGTTTTTCACAACCTGCGAAAAGTAGTAATAAAACTACCTTCAGTAAATATAAGTTTGCAGAACTGACAAACAGGAGTCGATGTGTCGTTTGAATACAATGCGTTTACTATAGACCTATAGAGTAAATAGAAATGACGTAAGGTCAATATGATAATGCAATAAAAATCAAAACGAGAACACCGAGAATTTCATTGCAGGAGAGAGATTGCAGTGTGTGCTGAAAGGACTGTGAGCTGACGCGTAGCAACTCGGCCGGAGTTCATTTTAATTTGTAAATATAAGCCATTGACGTCAATTCTATCGGTGTGTTGTCTTCAACTACACAGACATCGTGATCCCGTGGAGTCCTCCGATGTCTTGATAGGAGTAGAGAATCTTCTATTCACCAATGTAGAGAGAGTTGCGCAAAGCACCGGGTTACATGCAACTCATTATTTTCATAGGGGGGTTGTGCGCTAAAGTTGAATTGATATTCCAAAAATCTGACCCATTGGTGGGCATTTGTTGACAAATTACGGAGCATATTGACCAATGTCCAACTGTACGGGGAGGTTTTCCTGAGGGGTATGTTGATGTTTCCTTTTTACTGAACGTAATTTCGGAGGTGTGTGTGTGGTGGGGGGGGGGTGAAGAGTGATCGGTGGGGGTGGGTTGAAGAGTGATCCATGTTTATTGATTTTTCGTGAAAGAGTGACCCATTCGAGCGGCACATACCTACACGCATTGCTTGTGGGAGTACTCAGCCTCGGGAAGACAAACGTATCGACAAGTTGATATGTAGAGGGCGTACACGTATGGCAGTTCTGAAAGCTGACCCAGCAGATTATCAATATTGATCTTGTTTGTGCCATTGAAATATTTGCACAGGTTTCAAGCTGACACAGTCGCTACAATGGACCCAAGCCATATTCTTGGTAAGTTGGCAGGCGTTTAGAACTTTATGCGGATTACCATGATTCAACATTGTGCGCTTTCCGTACTTTCATAACCATTACGGACGTTTGCTCGGAGTGCATGAAATACTAAATGATAGATTGTCACCTAGCTTGTTAACATTATAATTATGTATAGTAACTAAGATATTGTTCAGACATCGCCCTACTTCCGCCTGGCGCCCTGGCTATAATCCTCAAGTGACAATTGACATACGTGTACAGTTAAAAGTATCTGTTAACTCACGGCGATCGATCTAAATCTGAGTAGGGACTTACATTATTCAGTATCCTGCATTACTTTAGGTCTGATGTTGTCGGTTGCTGTCCGACTTGTATCATGATTAAAATACTGCGGTTTCTGTGGAGTTTGTTCTGGCGGACGGTTACAACTGCCATGTAAAGGAAAATGGGCGACCTGACAAGGCGACAAGAGGAAATGGCGAACGCGTTAACTTGTCTTTACTCTCGCCAAGACCTATTAAGTAATGATGGTCAGCGGGGGGTGGGGGGTGGGGTGGGTTATGTCAGGGACTGTGATTCGAGGTAATCTACTCAGCGACGGACATACACAGATATTGTCCACTCCTCTCAAAGTTGTTCATATTAAACAAAATAATCAGTTACATGGTCAATATGACATTCAGTGAGTAGAGTAGGGCCATTTCACTTAAACCTCCTAAAAGTGAATGACAATCATGCAAGGGATCAAAGACATTAAATAATAATAGAACATGTTAACCTAAACAGGACCATGTACCTTCGAGGCAGCAGACCATTTGTTCTTCTGACGTAGGACAAAGGTCACCCAGATTTCCTCGAGCATACAATAGTCCTTTATTTGTAATATATAATTATAACCGAGTGAGAAAGTGTAGAGTTATACAATAATGTAATGCTTTTCATTAATTGAAGCTGGATTGCGGATATTTCTGACCGAATTTCAGTATCTTGATCTTAGTCGAGGGACCGTGCCGCCAGTCATTGCGGACGTGCAGAAATGGCTGTCACCTGGACCACCAATGCAGGTAGGGAAATCACCGACTACTGTGACGTCAGCCTATAAATCTTCCCCTATCAAAAATAATATATATAGAGACCACTTGTGTCTGGCGCGCAAGGTCTTTTGATTT
Organism: Ptychodera flava; assembly: GCF_041260155.1. Lineage (NCBI taxonomy): Eukaryota > Metazoa > Hemichordata > Enteropneusta > Ptychoderidae > Ptychodera > Ptychodera flava. Next base: position 28,727,623 of record NC_091934.1, on the reverse strand, counting down.
ACGTAGGGAAATCAATGAACTCGGTGAAATGTATCCAAAATAAGAAACTCAATGTTCTATTTTGTACTTACTAGTTTTTCCAGTAGTTTACTCGCCTTTCGTCATGTTTGATAAAAAAGTGTTACATTTTGAACAAAAATCACTTCAACTTTGCTTTTCATTATTTTAATAAACGTTTTTTAATGCCGGCCTTTCAACACCTGGCATTTAAGGGGCCATTGATAATTGAAAGATGCAGGGCTAACGCAACTAATTGCGTTTGGTTTCAACCCTCTCCTCCCCTAAACCAAAGTTTGGAAGTGCGAAATCCAACCAAGCCTCATTCTGTATCAGCATATCTACAATCACAGGGACCGCAGACATTATTCGTCTAGAAGTTATGAATATGATCAATAATATCACATATTAAACCATTTTTCATTATACAAGGCTTGGCCTTACCTGTGTTTGGGTGTGTGCAAATTACTTACCCTCGCTATCTATGTATAGTATTTTTATAGGCGGTGTAACTCGTCTTTCACCTTAAAACTGCTAACGAGTTATTTGACTGGTCGATAAGCACCCCCCCCCCCCCCCGTCGCCGCATTGGTGATCAGCACAACAAATTAATGAAGGGGGTTAGGAGAGCAATTAACAGATATGGATTTTTTTCTTTGAAATACTATACTGAGATAGCGAGAGTAAAGTAATAGACAAACTCTCGACACAGGTTAGGCTTGTATAATGAAAATAAGTTTAATATGTGTCATTTTTTCCGAACATATTCACAACTTCTAGACGAATAATGCCTGCATCACCCTATGCTACAATCGGTAATTACTTTGCTAAGAAATTGCGACAATTGTAACAATGCGGTAACACACCGAATCTTAAGTTTGTAATCTGACGAATACGATCATGCCTTCAACTCGTTCATTTTCTGACAGAGTTTCTGCCAACTCGAAAATGGAGCAAACAAAAAATGAACTGCATAAAAAGTGTATTCAAATTATCGTTACGTTATTTTACACGTGCGCTTAACCACATGTATGTCAAAATAATGCTGGTGTACCGCCGGTGCAGTGTGGGTCCGGCCTGGTACAATATAGCATGATAATGTGCGATACATAAAAACGAGTAGCTATATCTTGCAATGTACTAAACTTTACCATACTAAACTTTAGATTCTCTTCTTTTTTTGAAATATATAGTATGATGGGGGGGGGGGTCTTCATGTCATCTTTGATAAGAAATATGGCTTTAGATCAGTATTTTGGTTAAGTTCAACGCCACTTTACACATCAATCTTCAGTAATGTCATTTTCTATGACAAACGACCAAAATTAGAAATTATGCTATTTCCTTACTCTTATATATTGTTGTTTCTATCTACAGAGAAGATTGAACTTGGTATCATCATCTTTGTACATTCTTCATAACCTAGTAATGTCGAAATCGAACCACAAGTACTTCGATAACCGAGAGGTCAAAAAACTTCTGTGTTTCTACAAAGGATCGGACGACAATAGGCGAAGCTTTCCAGCGTGTCTGACGCTGAGTTACGTGATCGACAAAGAAAAGGAATTAGATCTAATAAAAGACGAAAAAGGTACAGAAATAGTTAAAATTGCAAACTTGAATGAGATTGAAATTATATTTTCACAAATCCAAAATACTTTCATTCCATTTATCTTTGTTTGTGTCTTATCTCCAGAATCCGTACAAGTATGGGGCAAGATATGAAAACCCTGACAAATTTACATGAGTGAAATTTTAGATAAATCTGTATAGTAAAGTTACATTTTAAGCTCACGTGTTCACACTACAGAGCTGATGTCCCAGCGATGATTACAAACAACTGCAATGCTTACTAAAGCACGTGAGCATTTTCACTTCATATCTGGTTATTTGTAGGTTTATCATTAACCAGAAACTGAGTACTTTTGTAGTTATACTGGCTATAAGAATAAACACTCCAGCTGGTAAGAGATATTCATCAATTCACAGGATGCCAACGGAATTTCTTGTGTATTTTACTATACACATTTAATGTTTACAGGTGCAATTTCACACATCGCTGAATTGCTACAGACAGGCTTACAAGGAAAACAACATGCCGTGAAATATTCGATTGAAGAACTGATAGAAGGGTTGGAAAACTTGTCAGAGCATCCTAAAAACAAAGAAGATGTAAGTTGAAGTCTAATGACTTTTGTAACACAAAATTCATAGAATGATCAATGTTTTGTAAAATATTAAGGATACATTATTAAATATACTCGAATTTCTTAACAGGCGAATAAAGTAACTGGTTATGTTTAAAGGAAAGGTGAATTTTGCTAGCGATAGTCTGTAGGAAGAATATACAAACAAACAAGCATGCAAACAAATAAATAAAAATAACAAACATTCAAACAATATAATAGATTGAATAAAGGTACCAAAGGAAATTACCTGTTAATTTTAGTCCACCAGGAAAAGGATATGTGTACATGTAGAGTAGAAATGCTAAAAATACAAGTCACCTACCTGAATAATATGCAGAATACATGGATGTTTAAAAATTTAACGAACAAGACATGATACTATACAGGACTAGATATACAAAACATTATAAGCTCGCCTGAGAGGCAGCGCTGGCTTGTAAAAACCATGGAAATAATGTCCACGTAAAAAAATAATCATAATTTTAACGCGTTTAGTAAGGTCTTGGCCGGATCAATTTAGATTGGTTCTGAGGGGTATGATTAGAACTGACTCAAATTTTAAACCAGACCCAAATTATGAATAGTGTATGACGGTCTAGTCGACATCCTAACAGCTGGCCCAGGGTCAGGTCGTTAAGGGACGCTGTGACAGAGAATGTTAAAATGCAGTGTTAAAGTGGGACATTTTTTTCTATTTTGTCACAGCTGTGGGCCAGCTTGCCTCTGGTTTGAAAGTGAATATACAAATATATGCATTGCTGTGTGCATTTGCTTGTATTTCTTCATCTTGGAAATGCAAAAATAATAATATAACCATGTATGTTTGTCTTCTTTACATAAACATTTAAAGCTAAGGTTTGTTTACTGAACGAGTGTTTAACAAAACTACTCTGCACTCGATAAATTGCAGATAATGCTAAGAGTTGTACCAATCTTGTTTGACCTTTTGGAGAAGTGTGACAAATCAGAAAATATCTTTATCCAGCGTTTCCTAAGAAAGATCGAGCTCTTTGACGACGGCGACATGACAGCTGAAGAAGGCGAAGACAACAGTGATATGCAAAAATATCGAGATAAAAGTGAGTTGCATTCTACTGTTAAAACAGACGATCAAAGTCATATCCAGTTTATATCTTGCTTTGATTTGAATTCCTAGTACGCTGGCAATATATCAGCAAATGATAACATCTGACTAAATACTTAAAGTAACCTCAAGGTACTTGAACTTGAATTGTTTGTATGTTAATTGATTGCGGGCGAATAACCCATCAATAATTAGCATTTTAATTTGAACATTTCCAAGGACATGGGTGGAGATGCAGACCAAACAGCGATTTCGAACTTTGAATATTTGTTAAGCATGTTTAAAAAGAAGCAAAACAATTGAAAAACAAGCACAAAAATCCCGAAATAATAATGAATTAAATTTATTAAGCAATGTTTCCTTACGCCCCCGACACGACCTGTCAGTAGCCATCAAATAAATGTGATCATTGATAGTGGGATTTCTGTACAGATACCGAATGGTAAGTTTCTGAATACTCACTGTGTGCTTCTGTACTGCTTCGCGGGTGTAACGTTTGTGTAAGGACTTACGAAGATCAAAACAAATATGACACAGTTTTTACTTGTTTTTGGCATCAAAATTATTCATATAAAAAAACCATCCCTTTTGAAGAAAAGTGTCCACGGGACGACAAACTATTCCCATTCGAAATTTGTTTACAATTTTTTCATGGTGAAATTTTATACTCACTACTGTCTCTCCAAGAGCAATTATGTAGTTATTACTTTGCGATGCATTAGTAAAAATACTTACATCAGATTTAAGTTTCATGTATTTGTAACCGACAGAGTAGTACATAAAACCTGTTCACTGAGCTGTGTCGTCTGCCCGAGCTATAGTCTCGATTTTATTGCACATGACATCGCATTTGTCAAAAAAAATATGCGCGCCTTTTTAAGCGATGACAGCGGCTAGTAACCAATGAGTATTCGTCAAACGAAAATGTATTTCACCCATCAGTACGGAGTGTGAGAACATATCGATTTCACGTGGGTGTTCTATCTCTCCTAGCATACCGGACACGCGAGAATTGACACTCAGGGATTTAAGCTGATTTTAGTCGAGAAATTATGACTGAGTCCTGAGTTGCAAGCTGAGAATTACATTTGCGCAAAATCTGTCCTGTTTTCAAAACCAATATTAGAACTCGAGGTTCTACAGACTTCAAGGCTGTTGACAACTAGAGTGACATTTCCTGACCTCGAACCAAAGACTTTCATCACAACTTTGGTGTTGTACACAAGAATGATACTGTCGATTCAAAAGAACAATATAAAAACAAATGAAAACAGGCCGTGGTTTATGTATCTTTTACGGTGACCACTATGGAGAGTATGGAGGGGTGGCCTCCTCTCGAATAGCAATATTTAATAATATTAATAATGTGTGATACCTTTTGGTTCAATTTGAGAAAGAACGTACTGCAAAATATTGAAAGACAACAAAAACAAGAGTAATTACCGCTACTTTAAATTAATAGACTGTTGTTATTGTGAATGGATCATTATATTTGTTTTACTCTTGTTTTTAAACACAGACATTACGACATCTGTGCTCATATTTCTATAAAGTGTTCAATTTAAAATGTTCTCTTCTTTTACATTGATTTGCTTGACAGCGTGTGAGAAAAATGAGCAGTTACTACTCTGTTCAATATTAAAAAAAACATCACGGCAAACTTGAACAACATGGTACCAAACGGAAAAGAATATGACGCTTCCAATCTAGGTCAGTTTATCTCAAGGAGGCTCGCGTGTTTCCATATGCAAATTCGGGTAATAATTCAAAAGTAGTTTTGGCCTATGTCAGTTCTTAACATGAGGCGTGTGGTGACCCGAAGATGACCTGAATAAAAGCAAGAGTTGACTTAGACCAACTCCGGGTCATTTTATCTTAAAACGTGCTGTCATATGCAAATCTGGCGGATACACCCCTTGGCTATATAGTCATAATGACGGTGATCCCATAAATACAACTTCAGGTGTTCACATTCCATGTGTTGACTTTTAGATAAAAATAAAGCTGTTGGCTCGACGCAATCAAACATGAAATTTAACTAAATTTTAATCCTTGCAAAGAGATGATTATCATACGTGTTAGTGTACAGATCATTCATAATTAAATTGCGTACTATGTTTGAGTGGATGTTTGTTATCACGTCCGACTTATAATCATCAGAGGGTGAGAGACGGCCAACGCCCTGAGTTTTGCCGACTGAAATATTGATTCATCTGTATGTGTGACAGTAAGTCTGTGATAATTAGCATGACCAGGGCATAGTTAAAAGTTTCGCCGGTTGATGTGATAGAAATTTACATCGATATCGCCAGTATATATTATCAAAAAGCCACATGAAAGGAGTTCTAGGGTAATAAGTTGTCATTGCCGTTTTTATAGAATAATTCGTCTCAATGAAAATATAGCTTATTCTTTCTCAGCTTTAACTCTAACAGAATTATCGAAAACGGATCAATGTTACCATGAGACGACTATTCGGCACATTCCAACATCAACAGGTGACCGTAGACCACTTACCGTCCTGTCATAAACGTACTTAAATTGTAAATAGGTCAGGTGCAATAAATATACAACTCATATAGGCGTTTACAAAAGAGGGCGCTCTTTCAGTGATAATACATATACTTTATTTCTCAGGTTAGAACGAAAGGAGAAATAAACGTTTTGTTGTTTTGGGAGGGCGCTGTTCAGAAATGTGATTGTGAAGTACAAAGGTTATAGGGTCAGTCAAGGCATTTTCACCAGACTAGCATTTCACTTGCTCAAAATAATTGTATTTCCATTTAATTCAATGAATTGTACTTCAAACTTGGTAGACTATACGCTTTTTTTCAGAGAAACTTTCCCTCTAAGAGGGTTTTTTAATCTTTCCTTTTTTAGTCTCAAAAGAACTGAGTCTCGTGCTTAGCCGTAGCGGGAAATTTAGGTTTCAAATTTACATTAATGTTCCATTTATACAATTTGTGTACTTCTCTTTCGACCAGTGTAAAACAGCAGGCGGAGATCAAAAAGATTCTTATTTAGCTATAATATGAATTACAGGTTTTCAAAATGTATAGCCCATGTTATAGAGCTGTGTAGCGTAGCCACACATCGTGACGGTATATCAGTTGTATGGCTCAGTTATCGTTAGATAGTTAGATATTGGTAGCAGTTGGAGAAGAAACATAACTTATGTAATGGCACGGCTCTAGCATGCATTGACGTCACATAAAGCGTCATGGTCCACACTAAACAGTTTGCAGTGTTTGTTTAGCACGAACGTCCAAATAAGTGTTTACCGCTCAATGTCGTGTAATAATTGTCGACGTCCTGTTTTGTTTCTGTGTTATTCAATTAATTATAATATTTCACCTCCGTTAATCCAAGCCTCGAAGATGCTGTCCTGGCCGCCAAGTTCCGCCGGACCTCTGTCCCCTAACGAAGAAACCCTGGACGCTGCTTTTGGCTTTTGAATGGCATTAGATCAGGCTGGGTGTCCCGCACTAGCAAAGTCCCCAATTCATGTTAGACAGTGGGAAAAGGGATTATATTAAGTCACATTAGCTGTATCTCTCTACAGTTTGCTTACCATCCTATCTTCGGAGAGACGTTTTTAATTCCCTTTATTAAGCAATATTGACTTAAAAAATGTAACTATTTCAACCCTTGGTAATGGGTTTGGTCGATTCTATATTCAAGCGCTTACACGTGTGAATGGGGCAGTCATATTTTGAGTTGCAACTCGTAAGCTATTTCGTTGAGAAAATCTTCGTGTGTGTGCTTCTCTCCAAAGTTTGAAAAACGTTATGTTCAAATTTCAGTGAGAATTTTGACATAAGTTACATATAATTTCAAACCATCCTATCAAATACAATGTAAAAAGACAGCAACTAAGGGGCTTTTCAAATTTAATATCGTTTCAGAGTGCGAAGACGAGAAAGTGATGGAAACCTGTGCATTTGTGGAGACCCTAGTGTGTAGTCTCCCTGAAATGGAAGCCGAAGAAGCCAAGGACGTGCTCGATGCAATAAATGCGGCTATCCGCAAAAATTCTTTGGAAATGCGATGGTCATTGCGGAACGCATTGCTGGCGTTGATGGTTGCTTGGGTTAGTATCGCTGACGTGATCCATTGCCATTCTAAATCGTACATCGAAAATGACGTCATGATTTTGAAATATAATAAGTTGAAATTAACAAAAAAAAGTAAACAAAAAGAGAAAAATGTATACTTTCATTTTTTTCTTATACTTTCGTATTTTTGTATTTGCATTTTGAAAACCACGAAATTAGCACCCATATGTAAAAACACTGGTCATAATATCTACTTATTGGACAAACGATAAACTGGCACCATCCTAAAATGCTCAAAGACCATGCGCATGTTTATAAAAATATGCGTGTAAATGTACCGTTGGTAATGGCTATATTCAATGGTTTGAAATAATATTGTTACCCCCAGACATCCTGAAGAACTTGGCTCTTACTTTCTACGTAAATGGTGACGACAATCTTTACCTTGACGACCAAAGGTGGGAAAGCCTTAACTCTGTGAATTCTGTGATATGGAACTGTTCGGGCGCCAGCATGCGATTTGCATCTGCCGCAGGGGATGCTGGGTTCGTGAAGTTTCTACTCGACATCTGCCAACAACATAAACGTAATTTGAAAGACAAGGTAAGATATCACCGTGTGATATTTGAAAACACCATAAATGATTTCAACTTTTCCAGAGTTAATTTAATTTTGATTTCTAACAACTTGTTGTTTTACCGAATACTTTCGTCATCACACTGTCAGTGAGACTATCAAGACGCCTGTGAGCTGTATCTCTTTCCATCTTATTGACATCAAAATATCTTGAATTTGTCGCAATCATTCATGGCACTTTAACTGCATTAAAACAACATAATAAGGTGGAGTATTATAGGAAAGCGCACAAAGGCAAAACAGCAAGGTCGTTCCTGGTCATCGCACGTATACTCGAAAGTCTTCATGTATTTTCCCCCATTTTATGTGGAGCAGTTTTTTTATACAAACTACCTCTTCCCTTATGTATTAAAATGGCCAAAATTCAATGCAACACAATAAAGACCAAGTGCCAAACTCGCCGGGATGTTTATTCGGGCGCCCCCCCCCCCCAATCGATCTAACCGGACTCATTGACGACGATTTCGTGTTCACTATATGATTGCAAAGCAGATTGACTGACAGGATATTTAAAAAAAAAAACTCAGAAAAAATAATGCGTGTCAGCACCCCATTTTGTAAAGAAGCATGACCAGAGTAGTTTTCATGATCAACAGATGCCCAGTTTCCCGCCTTTTAAAGACTGGTCAAATTAAAAACAAAAAACAAAAAACCACATAAACAAGCAACAGAGAATACAACTGCCTAAGGGGAACATAAAGCACTATGTATTCCAATGGATGACAAAATTTGTCGTGTGAATTTCCAAATGCATAGACGTGTGCATGCACTTTATCCAACGCTTCGTTGTACATCTACATCAAGACCGTTTTACTAATTGTTTTACCAATTGTACACTGTACTCACAGAACATATTTAAGACAAATTCAACAAGTACTGTGTGGAAGGCAGCACAAAGTGAAGTCAGCGATAGTTATCGCAATTTCCAGTAAACTTCAAACGTCCCGATCGTGTTTATTTGCATTAATTTCTTGTGTGTTTTTTTGTTTTGTTTTTGTTTTGTTTTTGTTTTTCAGCTTTTTTTTTTCAATTTGACCAGTCTCTAAATGGCGGATAATGTATAATTATAGTGAATATCAATAATGACTTGCAATAGTACGTTCAGTGTGCCAGGATGCTAAGAGTTTGTGATAATTTAGTTCATACATTTTTTTAAATCTTTCTCATATATGACACTAAAGACAATATTTGAAACTGTCAGAAACATACCGGGAACTATCTCTGTCTCTGTCTGTCTGTCTATCTGTTCACCAGTTATTTGGAAAATTCTTCCGGTTTTTTGTGAGTCTGTCACCATCCCGGGGTCACAAACAACGTGCAACGTTATGCAAAATCATGACAATGCTGTCGTCTTCCCCGTACTCTGACCTGCTTACTTTTTTAGTTCCGGTTCGTATGTTATTCATCGTGCCGTTGGATAATATTTTGCGAGTGGAACGAAGGTTATTTATAACCCTATCAGAGGTTGTGTATTATATACTGCAGAGTGTGGGACGGTTTCTGAGAGTGTGGGATCGATTTTTCCCACACCATCGATCTCACACTCCCAGTGGCCAGGAAAGTGAGAATGCTTTATTCAGAGAGCCTTTTGCTCACGAATGATCTAATTGTTGTTTTTCGTCACTTTCTAATTTAAAGTTGGTGTCCCTTGCCGATCTGGTTTGCGAATACCAAGGAAAATCGCCGATCAGTTCGGAGCTTGAGTTGGACGAAAGCCAACAGTCTTCTGAATTGCAGGAACAATTTGTTCAAGATGAAACCGAAGACGATACAGTGACCGAAGCCAAAGTCGTGAGTTGAGATAAATAATTTTGTATTCCCCTGCCGTGCTTTGTTGTGCTAATGACACAGATTTGAAATGCAGCGAAATTATTCCAAAAGACAGTCGTAATATATTGAACAACATCAGTTCGTTATCACTCCAAATTTGGAGTATTGTTGGCAGTCGTACTTGCGATGACCCGTTGAACTTTGTCAGTGCGCGTACTCAGTAGCTAGTTGTCGATGGCCGATGAGGTCAAGACGAGGTCACGCACAGGCTGCTGACAGCTTCAGCTGAGCTGGCAAGATCAAGTACAGCATTTCATCAACGTCGATGACACTTAATGCTTAGCAAGTTTTTTTTTTTTTTGTTTTTTTTTTTTTTTTTTGCACAGCATTAATATTTGGTCAACGCTATCTTAATTCATGTTTTCAACTTTTTGTGACGAAATAAATCGCGATACACACTCCGCGGGAACATTTACTCGTGCCCGCAAGACCTATTGTAGCTTTTTGTCCGAGTGCCAGTCGTAAATCGACAGCGTTAACACGTCAGTGGCGTACTGTTGTCGGATTCTGAGGCTGTTTCGTTTATATCCGATTCAGGCTGATAATTCAGCTATTTTCTTTTCCTTATACATTCTGCATACGCAATACCCAATTTGACTTCTAATCTAATGAGTACCTTAGAATCTCTTGGGCAGTCAATGTAGGCTATTTCGATTCTTTAGAACATAAACATGCTTTACATTTCGGGCATTCAGAAAGACACAATAATATTTACGGGGGGCATTCATACATACTTGGGGTTGAAGAAAGCGCAATGCAATGTTGACATGGGTAACTAAGACAATATAGGAAAACTAAGTATTCATGGATTTATTACATGAACTATGTATTTTAAAAAAGACTTGTATTATCTAGTTTCTCATATGTTTAATAAAAAACTTATAGTCATTAATATATGCAGCTGATCATTGGTAGACTTTTTCCTCGATTCGGTATGTTGTTCAGCTTCATCTCGTGGGATAGCAAGATGCATATGCATAGTAGAAAGTGAAATAAACAATCAGAAAGTCAAAACTCGGAGTTAAACATGAAAATCATAGAACCTAAATTCAATTGCCAAGCATGTTTCAAAAATGATTTTCATAAAATGGTTTAGTAAATTTGATATTACTGCTAGTATTTCAATTATTTGGTAATATTAAACTTCACAATTTGAAATTGTTTCAACATGATCGATAACAGATTCTTGCTGCCTATGAGCTGCTATCAAGAAAACCTTGTCCTGGGCAAAAGTCGCTTTCACGTTTTCGACATTATGCAAATGACGAACTGAACATGCGCAGTAATACTCTAGCAGGCCCTCCAAATTTGGAGTGATAACGAACTGTTAAAATTAAAAGTAGGGAAATAAACAGTGGAGAATAATTAGCCCTGAATATGCATTTGAATACTAGAGAACACACAAGAATACCTTTAAAAGGGGAAGTTGTCACGGTATGATTACATAGATTTTGGTAATCTTTATCCTATATATGAATTTATCAAGTTTAAGATGAACGGGCTGTGCTGTGAAAGCATAGGTGACAAACAAATGTACGTCCATAGTTGTGTGTATTCTGGTTTGTGTGGAAACTACACGGTATAATATAGAACTAACGGGCGACGCGCTGACCATTAACGGTTATTTGTGGCAAGGGCGAGAGGAAAGCCAAAAAGTAACGGGCGAGGCTTGCCGAGCCCATTAATTTAGCTTTCCTTGAGCCCGCGCCCATAAATAAACGTTAATGGTCAGAGTGGAGTCTGTTATTTCGATTATGTTATCAGCAAACCCAAGAAAACCGTCACAATTTCCGAAAATTTCAGGAGAGAACGACAACTGGCCCCAGAAACTGAGCAATACGCGACGCACTGTCACGCGCGCTGTAAAAATTGGCAAATCCGGAGATGTTTTCAGAAAAAAGTATCTCAACTTGACCTACATGTGCTCCATATTATTTTGTGATTGATTATTATTTACGTTTCAGCTGTAAAGTTACGATACTTTGAGTTGTTAATCTTATTATTCATATTCACGGGCATGTAAACAAACCATTACTGTGTATTTTTGGTCAGTCACGTTGTTCAGCTCGACCAATCAAAATGTGACGGGCAGGGCATAGTAATATAATTAAGCAATAAAGCACACCAAGCGACGGTATATCACGAGATTTTTATTAGTTCCCGACGTATATGCACAAGCGATAGCGAGTGCATATATGAAGTGAACTGGTCAAAAATTGAGTGGCATACCGTCTCTGGGTGTGATTTATTGCTATTATATCATAACAGCATATTGAAATTCTGGCGTCGAACGTCATAAACGGATTTTTGCTCAAGTTGACAGCTCGCGCGTATGCCAGCCATGGTATATGACCAATATACCACGGTTCTTTTCGTGTCTCGACCAATCAGATAGCAGTATTTTCACCATCAATATACTGGTATGACATAATAATAAATAATAATAAAATGCGATGATTGTTCTTTGACAAGACACTTCAATACGTTCACAGGAAACTTTGGAGGATCAGAACAATCTGCGTTTTCTAGCGGTCGGTGAACGGGCGGGCGTGAAGGATGGCGGACGAGTGGCGTACAGGATCGACTCGGAGTACGTAACAGCCGTCAACAGGGCGGTCTTTGTTACCGACAAACCTCTCATGACTGGAAAGCCTTTCGAAATCAAAATTGACAAGGCAGTCTCTGATAGTGTAGATGATTCGCTTGAATTCGGTGAGTATAGTACGGAGTATAGTATCGGAATAGTGCTCCCTCGAATGGTTCGGCTGCTTTTATGAGGACGGGGAATCAATAAGCGAAATTTCCAATGGTATTCCGTGCCACAGCGTTACCTTCATGATTCCATTCTGAATGACATATCCCCGCATGTTATGGTGCAACTGTATTAGTCCGTGGGCTGGAGGTGTCCACCGTGCACCCACAAACCAACTACATGGGCAGTTTTTGTTCTTTAGGGTCTGCTGTACTACAAAAAAGATATTAACGTAACATTCGATATTTTTGGATGCACTGGTTTTTGATTTGTATGTACCAAGAAAAATGGCGAAAATGGGTAGAAGATAAGGGGTACTCTATCCTCTTCTAAATTAAGTAAACAGAACATGAAATAACACAAACCCTACATTTTTGGAAACCTCAGATACTGCTCTTTATTAGAAATACTAATTTTTTAGCAAACTAAATTTATGAACATAGAATAGGACCACTTTAAATGAATTTTTTGACAATTTTGAAATTTGTTACCCCAAATACCATGTAACAATTGTGATTTACTTTTTCATTAAGCAAAATTTGACAGCGTTTTGTGACTAAATTATTTATTCGTACACATTAAACAAGAAAAAAAGTGTTAACATTAAATATTTAAGAATGCAGTACTTCTGTGGAGTCAATTTTTAATTGTGTGTATAGGTATGGGGTGAGCAAAACCTAGGGGTAAGGGGTACAACATTCTTTCCTGGATGAAGTAACTGGCCTAAAATGCCATATACCTTATAGTTTTAGAAGCTTAGATGCATGACTTATACATCAATTTTGAGTGAAATCTCCCAAGGCAATGCTGTGCTACAGCATGAAAAAATTGAAATGAAATAAAAATAGCCATATTTTGATATGCCACATACAAAATAAATCAACATGCTTATTATATATTTGTAGCCTAGGATTACGTCCTTGTATCAACTTTGCAGAAAAGGGGTTGTAGAATAGCTTTGTGATGGCACCATATATGAAACCAGATGTGAACTTAATGTGCTCAAGTGTTTTACAACAGTTCATTAATAGTAGTACGCTTCACAAAATAATCAGATATCTGTTACATCATTATATGTAGCACGTTTCATCAATTTCGCACAGTACTCTCAGCGTTAATCACTATTTACAAAACTTTAGTTAGTATGCAAATGAGCTGTTTATTCGCTTGATACTGCCCAATGCTTTAAGGAACAATTATATATCTATCAGATCAACCTTTGAGGCACGTTTCAACAAATTTAATGGTGTAATTTCGAAGTGATATCACTGTCTGCAAAGTTCATTTAATATGCAAATGTACCCTAAATTAACTTGACACCGCTCATGTTTCAGAGAATAATTATATATTAATCGCATCAATATCTGTAGCAGGTTTCACCAAGTTTGGTGCCGCAATTTTAGAGTTATATAACTAATTACAAAGTTCATTAAATATGTAAATGAACACTTCATTAACTTCACACTACTAAATGCTTTACAACACAATCAGATATCTGTCGGATCAGTATCTACAGTAGATTTTATCAACTTTTATGCATTTTTTCCGGAGTTATATGACTAATTACAAAATTTCATAAAATATGCAAATGAGCTTTTTATTAACTCGACACTGCCCATTTCTTCTCAGTACAATTAGACATCTATCAGATTAACATATGTAGCACAGAATAATCAAATTTAATGCTGTAATTTTGGAGTAATATCACCAAGTATTAAGTTCATTGAATATGCAAACGAACCCTTAATTAACATAACACTGCTCAATGTTTCAGAGAATAATTATATATTTATCAGATGTATATCTGTAGCACGTTTCACCAAATTTGGTGCCGTAATTTCAGAGTCATGTACTCAATAAGAAAGTTCATTAATATGTAAATTAACCTTAATTAAGTTCACACTACTAAATGCTTTACAATTCAGTCAGATATCTGTCGGATCAGTTTTTATGGCAGATTTCATCAAATTATGTGCATTTATTTCGGACTTATATGACTAGTAACAAATTTCATAAAATATGCATTACTTGACACCGGCCAATGCTTCTCAGTACAATTAGATATTTATCAGATCAATATCCGTAGCAGGTTTCATGGCATTGGGTGCCGCAATTTCAGAGTAATATACTTAAAGTTCATTAAGTATGTAAATGAATCTTAATTACCTTCACACTACTAAATGCTTTGCACCACAGATATCTGTCAGATCAGTATTTGCAGCAGATTTCATCAAATTTGATGGAGTTTTTTCGGAGTTATATGACAATGACAAAAACTTATAAAATATGCAAATGAGCTATTTATTTGCTTGACACTGCCCAATGATTCTCCGTACAATTAGATATGTATCAGATCAATATTTGTTGCGTGTATCATGAATTTGGTGCAGGAACTCCAGAGTTATGTCAATAACTACAGAAGTTCATTAAATATGCAAAATAGCAGGTAATAGACATGACACTTACAGTATCATCATACTGTTATGAGATTGTCATTTGTGAAAAGTTTCATGAAATTTTGTGCAGTATTTCTTGATATATGTGAAACCTGTCATCACTGCCTCTATAGGAAACCATTATATGAAAAAAAGTTTTATTGCATAACGTCATTAATATGCAAACCCGACCAACCGAAATCTAATCAGTTCTTGCAAGTGGCATATGGTACCTGTCTACCAATCTGAATTGAATCTGTTCAGGCGTTTTTGAGTTATCGTGTAACACACACTCACACACACGGACAGACAGACAGACATCACTATTACATTAGCTCGCGTGCGTGAACATGTGACCTAAAAATGATATGTCATAACTTCATTAATATGCAAGCCATGCCGACCAAAATCTAATCAGTTCTTGCAATTAGGATATGGTACATGTGTACCAAATTTGACTTGAATCTGTTCAGGCGTTTTTGAGTTATCGTGTAAACAGACAGACAGACAAACACACACACACACACACACACACACACACACACACACACTCAAATACACAGGACAGACAACAGACATCGCTATGAAATTACCTCACGTATGTGAACACGTGAGCTAAAATGACGTCAATGGCTGCTGTAGTGTTATACCGAGATCATATCACGAAGAAATCCAATGGCGTATATATAACACAGGCGTATGTCCTAGTAATAAGGGAGCGTTCAATTATCATAGCCGGAGTTGGCCAGCAAATTCTTAAAACGCCTTCGTCAAAATTCTAGAACCCTACACCCTCAGAAAAAATGTTGATGACCCAAGAAGATATAACAATATTATAATATTAAAATTATGATGCCGGCCTCAACTAAATGCTATTGCAAGAGGAAATTTTGATATTTTGATATTTAATTAGTTTGAGCTGTTTTGGTGGTTTTTCTTACATGTATCAAATACTTCCTCTGGCATTTTGAAATACCCAGTAGTGTAAATGCATCTTTTCAGTGTGTCATGTTAGTGTTTTAAACTAAATATTGGAGGCCTGGACTCCAATTTGATATACAGTTACTTGCAACAAGTGAGTATAGGGTATTTTAATACTCTGTGGGAAATACACCTATATACTGTTGAGGACGCATCCACAAAACCTGAAAATCAATAGTCAAAAGTTACAGTTACAAGGCCTTTAAGTATACACATGTTGCAAGCGGAATTTGGTGCGGAATTACAGCATACATTTATAGACAGTAGAAGTAAATTCGATTCCTAACAATATAATGGCCGCTAACTGTCCATACAGTTCGTTTCGACAAAAACATCTATGTTGCGAGTAGTATGGGCGCATTTATCAGTAAGCCTATGCCACGTAGCTTTATTGATCTCAAATATTCACTATGAGACGGTTGATATTGAAACACATAAAAAACATACTTTAGTGAATTTATCTGAAATACGTCTTACTTTAAAGCCCCAATAGCTGCAAATATTTAATAAACCGATCTCAAAATATCCTTAGTTTTCCAAGAGGTTTCTTTGAATAAGACCCATTAGAGACTAAAACAGTGTATAACGTTGCCATGAATGTCGTGAGTGGCATGTAAATTCAAAGGTTTTAACGTCATTTTAGATTTCCCGCCATTTTCAAAACTTGTCATGTGACAGAGAAGAGAAAAATTACAACAACAAAATGTTAGCCACCGTGTGATGCATTCAAGTAAATGGCATCATACTTGTTTCTGTTATGATCACGATGTATATGTGCAGGAAAATACTGTTTTTTTGTAATTTCCCGTGGGGGCGCCATTTTATGGGTGCGGCACCCATTTATTATTAAACCTGTTAAAACGTGTAGGCATGGTCCAAATCAGCGAGCAGTGATACTTCAATACACGTCCTTCAGCAAGTACATTTAAACGAACCAACTCTGGTTTGAAAATAAAATCATGAAAATAATGCATAAAATTAGCAGCTATTGGGGCTTTAAAGGGACAAAGTAGGCCATTTTTCAAGAATTCTGTTTGATACGAGATACTACTTACATTGTTTGACATGTTGAAAGATACTGAATGAATGGGTGACCAAGAATATATTCGACCCGGGTTTTAGACACGATACATGAAACTATTGCGAAAATTAATTAATGGTCATTACTATTAATTTATCTTCGCCTGGTTTCATTGACTTTGTCTAAATCCGGGGGTCGATATGTGCACGGTCACTCATTTATCCAGTATCTTTCAACATGTCAAACAATGTAAGTAGTATGTTGCATCAAATAAAATTCATGAAAAATGGCCGACTTTGTCCCTTTAAGGTACTTCAAATATGGAGCAAAATAATTTGAGTCAATAGTGAAATGTTTTGTGCAATATTGACCGTTGTACAGGGTGTAGGCGTGTCTCTAAGGTAAATCCTACACAGAATTTGATCAGAAGCTGTTGATATTGGAATCTTAAATAGATATAGTTTAATTTCTATTTTCCGGAACAGACCTTACTTAGATATAGACCCCCACGGAGTGATTCTAATCTAGTAATAATCGCATGCTATAGTGTGTCATAGGGCATTTAATGTACAAGGTAAAGGCTAAGTAATGTCTCACACATAAAAACAGTGACTAAACTTTTTATATGAATGTTATAGAATTTGAAACTGCGTTTAAATATGGTGCAATAAATGTTTTATATTAATGAAATCTGTCTTTTATTAAGATCCTTCATGGAGTAAAAATAAGTTGTGTAAAAATTATTGTGGGAATCTCCCAGAAAAGGCTGCGGAGTGACAGACTTAACTGCTAGTACACCGGAATTTGTCCACTTAACCCTTTGAGCGCCAAAGTCAATTTTTGTCACCTTTATAAAATATATCCTAGTCATTTTTTTCAGATTTTCGCCAAAACTTTGATAAAAAACTATCGCCCATGTAATGTAATTTCCATTTGCTCCAATATTATCAAAACAATTTTGGAAAAGTTCACACAAATTGGTATAATGTTGAACTACAATTTTGTTGGGAGAAATTAGAGCACTCAAAGGGTTAAGTAACAAGCAACATCAACGAATAAGTCTGACTTTCAGAATATTGCATATACACCTGCGGTTTGTTAAATTACAAATTTAATTATTTTAGTTATTTTAATTATTTAAATATGAGAGTTGATATTAAGGTTCCAAGACAAGAAATTTGACCTTTTTAATCTAACATTCTCTAACAGTTAATAAGCTCAGACCCCCCTAATGTATACATTTTCTGAAAGCCTAGATATACGGGAACATTTTGGTAACCACAGTGTCACCATTGTTTACATAACTATCACGTGACAAGGTAATTTGCATAACCTTTCAAAAATCGGTTTTCCCTATGTTTTGTCTCAATACTTCAAAATATCTGACTCAAACTTGCTGGAATGCAAGCTGTCACAACGCTCTTCCAAAGTGTGTCTCAGATTTTTTATATCTTGCTTAGTTTTTTGGAGCACAATTTTAAAGAAATCACTACGGTTAAATTCACTGCTCTGGAAGTTTTTCTGGCATAAAAACTGTTTTAGAAGGTTTAAAAAAATTCTGAGACACACTTTTAAAGACCCTTAGAACAGCTTGCACTCACACAAATTTCAGCCACATATCTTAAAGCATTGAAACAAAACATAGGGAAAACCGATTTTTGAAAGGTTATGCAAATTACCTGTCACGTGATAGCTATGTCAACATGGTGACACTATGGTACTCAAAATGTTTCCCTATATCTACGCTTTCTGAAAATATATAATTTACGGGGTTCTGAGCTTATTAAACACTAGAGAATTGTTAGTTTAAAATGGTCAATTTCTTGTCTTGGAACCTTAAGAAAATAGTTTTGAAATAGATTTGCGATTAGTCATTTACTTCGTCTTATTTCATTATAGTATCTCAAACATATTATGTATTCTTTCATTTTACTCTGTGCTAGGTGTCACGATCTACAAAGAATTTCCAAAGGACGTTGTTTATCATGGTGAAGGTTATGGAAAGGGCTCCGGATTTTGGTTCTTAAGGCAAGTTCCCTTCGAATTCATATGTTAGTTTGCAATAAGATTGCAGTCTGAGAGTAATATAAAACAGCTTTGCCATTCATGAAACCAAGAATTAATCTTGTTTTCTCTGGCTGCCCCACTCGAGTACAATAAAATTGTTATCCCCTGTTGACCCCTGGATTGTATAGCAATTCAGAGTAAGACCAAAGTAAGTAAATTCTTTGTTTTGCGTCTACTCAAATTCCAAAAGGGACGCAGGTAAGCGATAAAAAAATACACAAAATTAATTTGTCTCTCTTGGACAAATTTTCTCAAACAACATGAATAATCATGTTATGTTGTGATACACTGTATGATCTCTGTGTGCACTTTCATGACGAATGGATCAAAATAAACAGTCATTCGTCGACGTTTGCCTTATTCTCTTTTGGTTTTAGATTTATTTCATGTGCGTTCAATGTGTCCACATGTCAATACCATTGCACAGCACCTTAACGGCCTAATCAAATTCAGAACCTAATTAAATTTGGGAACTTTGAGGAATTGGTACACATATTATGGTATACCCATTCCTCAAAGTATACAGTATCGCCGTTTTTTGTGCTCAAGTTCTTGCTATTAAAAGTGAAGTTACAGGACCATTGGCGCACAATAGGGGGATTACTGATGACGCAACCATTTGCATACACTGGGCGCTAGTTTTTAAATTCTCATAGCAAGCTTTTACCGTGTGATAAATTTGAGTAATCATGATAGGCATTTGCGTGACATATGCAAAAGGAGTCAAATGGTCGTACAGGGAACACATTTTGAAACATGTGCGTTCTCAAAAAAAAAACCCAAAAAAACTCGGAACATTTATTTTAGACTCAGGTTTAGTTTCTATATATTCACAGACATCATATGCAAGATTCAATGACAATAAACGCCTGAAACAAGGCAAAATTGTGGGATTCTGGGACCAAACACGGCATGTCTGATCAGTAGCGTGGCTTTTTTACATTTGCATAGATTTACGACAATCCGGCTTTTATAAGGGAAGTTCCTGTTTAATCATGTCATGGTCTCCAAGCTTATGCTGTAAAACGGTTTACATTGAAATTGGGTTATGTTTATGCTCTGAGAATTTTAATAGTTTTACTGAATGGTGTCTTTGTTTTTAAAGAAACACCAAACTGATCAGGTGACTTAAAGCCTCTGCATTCAATTTTAGAGAGATTGGGCATCAGAAAGAACAAGACCCTGGTGGTATTATCGACAAAAGTCTGCCCTGTAGCTTCCTCGGGACCATCCGTAAAACCAGCACCTTTCCTTTTCATCAATCAATGAAATCATTTCGAAATCGCCAGTCTCTACGGCCTCTCAGAGACTCTAGACCCAAATTTAGATGAATACTTCACATCTATTTTCCTTGCACTTTCAAATAGCAAATCAAAGGCATTTCGTGTACAGGAGTGATCACTGGTTTGTTTTTCTCTCAAATTTAATGACAAATGAACCAAATGTTTGGCACAACTGAAAGACAGATAAACTAGAATTGGCTTCAACACCTTTCGATTTTTCCGTCTGACGTACTCTCACCTGTACCATCACAGTCACCTGTGTTCTAAATTTCCGCGCCCCATAGACGTGTGTACATATGCCTGAGAAGAAGCCACTGAATCGCTGTCTGTTTAAGTCCTAATTGCTCGCAATCACCATGCCTCCAAGTTCCTGTGCAAAGTTTTCCTGTTTTGTAACTTTGATCCTAAACCATTGTTTTGTCACTTTCTGTTATCTGTACGACGATTATTTCTGTACTTTCATCGATTGTTTATTACGAAAGGCAAAGCCACTACTGACGGAGGTAACATGAGGCAGCGAGTATCGACTGAAGCAAATGAGAGGATACCGTTTAAACGTTACCGCATGGTTCCTTAGTAAAATCGACTGCCGTAAAGGAGTGTTTAGCTGCACGACTTGTTTTTACGACAGTTAGCGCCACCAACGGAGAAATTTCGAAAGGAATGTTTGTGTTTTTTCTCCAAAATCTCCAAAACCTAAGCGCGCGCGGACGCAAAACAAAGAATTGACTTTCTTTGGCCTAATGCAGGAGGACAAGGTGACTGGCTAGAGTGACGGATTAGTAAATGGACTTATGGCTCGTTTGATAGATTGATGGCTGGAAGGCTTGTTGGCTGGCTTGATGGTTTAGCGGCTTGATTCCTTGCTAGCGTTGTGACTAGACAGATGGCCGGAATAATGGAATGAGGCAGGAAGCTAGGATAGAAGGGTCGTATGTATAGCTACCTCAGAAATATCCATGACGATTTACATTCTTTGCAGGGGTTCTACTTTTATAAGAGATTTTAAAATTATTGGAGTTGATTACGATCTTAATTTGGAAAGGATATCATCAGGAGATCGCATCGCAATCGTCCAACTTCCCAACGGAACTCTTCACTATTACTGCAACGGAAAAGATTATGGAATGGCCTTCAGGAACATTCCTGAGGGTAGGTATTCAAATAATGTTAAACGAGGTGAAATTAAATCCAAAATGTGAATGAACTGTTCGGTTGTGTAGTATTTAAGCCCAGAACACGATTGGAACTAATTTGGGAAAATTGGATGAGAGTATTATTAGGAAAATATAACGAAATCGAAATTTTTACAGCTGAAATTTTACAAAATGATAGAATAGTGTAAAATTTGAAATATTGTTCTCATCGAACAAAACAATGAAAACACAACGATTATTGCATACCTCTTTCATCGGATTCATTTTCATGAAAAAAAGTTCATTTTTGTGTAAATGTACTAAAGAAATGAGACAAAATGCTTATAATTTCTCTACTTAACGACTTTTGAGTCAGGGCACTTTAGAATGCCCCTGACTTTTTCGTGAATTTAAGGCTTCATAAACATTAAATTGAGTCAGGGCACATTTTAAATGACCCTGACTGACTTAACTGTAAATCAATCGAAAAGCTTCATTTTGGTCGAGGAAAAGTGACAAACTGAGATTATTACTAGTGTTTCAGTAATGAAGAAACTACAGACAAACTCTCATATTTTCATTAAAATATGAATATTGTTCAAATGTTTTGAACAATATTGCATTAGATACTATCATGCACTGATTCTTACTCATAACATTTCAACAGCATCGTAAATTTTGAATAAAATTTTAAAATGGTAAGCAAATATGGTGTAATATTAGACAAATTTCTAAAATTCTTGAGAAATGTTGCCAATCCAATTATCCCAAATTAGTTCCAATCGTGTTCCAGTTATAGTGGGCCCGCTTCTGCAGTATGGTAGTCAGTGTTTTTGCCCGTAAATGTATGGATGTATATCAGTCTGTCTGTCTTTCTGTCTTTCTGTCTGTCTGTCTGTCTGTCTGTCTGTCTGTCTGTCTGTCTGTCTGTCTGTAAGTAAGTATGTATGTATGTATGTTAAAACATTATGTTATATAAATGTTTACGTTGAAATGTGACTAACGTATTTTCAAGTCTTGATATTCTAAAATGAACATGTCGTTTGGGTGCTTGTCAACATTATTTGCAAATCTGTGTAACTTTGTCCAGGAAGAACTTCCAATGTGTTTGGCTTTCACGAGAGTTTTCTGAATAATGTAAAATGAATACGATAACATATGTCAAAGATTTCACACGAGGTTCCATATGGACAAAGGTACACAAAGATCAGCTAGTCTTCTAGTTGTGTGCAAAGTCGAACATAAAAGCTTGTACGTATGTCAATCAGCAAACATTCAATCATGAACAACCATTTCTAAAATTATGCTATAAACTGTTTTCTATCGAGAGTGGGATTCTGTAAACAAATTAAAACATTAGGGCAAAGGTTTTGATGTCAATTTTCAAAATTCATTTTCAATTTATTGCAGATGTATACCCTCTGGTTGCTGTTACTGGCAAATGTCTGCAGGTGTCCATCGTCGACAAGCCGTCCGATATAGATGTGCAGCATGTACTGTCTGAACCGGCATACTTAGCACCTCTCGGTAAATTATATATTCAGAAACTTCAACGTTCAATTTTACTGTAAAACAGAACAGTGACCCTCGAGAGAAACGCGTCAAGGTACTTTGGCTTGCACAACAGAATGGTACAACGCGATGAATGTACCACTGAGAACACCGTATAAACGTTGGTTTTCCTCCTTTGTTCAAGACGATCAATGTTTATCGCAGGGTTTTAAATTCCAAATGATGGATTTGTCTGTTCATTTGCTAAGATATTGATTGATCATATTGTATTCAGTCTGATCATAGAATTCTGCGACATTGAATAGTAGTAAGAGTATACAAATCACAAACATATAGAGATAACATTATGTCACAAATATATACAGTCAGATCTTTTGAGAATCGTTTTGAATAAGCTATGAAAGAGTGAAGGAAACGAAAACGGTACGTCTCTGTACTGATTGTCCTAGCGACATTTGTTTATTCGGAAAACATATGCCTTTTTATGGCTGAGGGCCCTGTACCACCATGTACGTCCCTGTATGTCTGTGGTTGTACACTATGATATTATTCGATTCCAGAAACCTTTCAGTTTACGACAGTATGGGGCGAACGGAAACATTCACCCGCTCCCGTACTCCACGGGGGCATGACTTTTTGGATAAATCAAAAATTGCAGGGGCAACTCGACGAATGACATCAAGATTTGATCTCGATAGTAAGTAGTTTTCATATATCTTTTTGTCAGCCGTGTGTATCACTTTATACACCATTGTAATACAAGGTTGCTGGAACATCATGAAAATAAATATATAACACAACATTGCTGGTATGGTCGACAGCATATAAAATCGCCAAATTTTCCCCCGACCTCTTTAAATTTAAATGAAAGTTTTTTGATACAGTGATTTTTAGCTCCAATATATGCATATGTATACATGCAAATGGGAGGTATTCTTATAAGGTGAGAAATGCGTCTGTGTGTATGTATTTTTGTATGGCTGCATGTCCGTTAAGATCAAAAGCACGAAAACCGCAACACCAACAATCTTCATATTTGGTACTGAGAGGCATTCTAGGTTGGCAATGTGAATTTGTTCAAAATAAAATGTTTGTGTGAAAAATATGCAAATGAGATACAAAAAGTGAAAATCCGTGAAGATGTTGCAACTCAGGAACCATTGGCAGAATGTGTTGATATTTTGTGCGTAGGTAGGTAGCATTAATCCTTTGCACAAATGCCAATGTTACAGGGATATCTTTCATTTTGTATTTTTAAGATTTTTGGCGGGATTTTTTACCTACGGGAACTAATGTGGTGATTTAGTAAGCATTTGATATGGTAAACTGTATTTGGTTTTGAAAAACGGTAAAAATTCATTAGAAAACATAGATGAGGTGATTTTAGCAGGTTTGGTATCCAACAAATATATTCAATAATGTTTTCAATGTTTAAGAATATCAAGGTTGTAAATAGTTGACACACTTCCTGCCATCTGGTCATTGTATATCTCATGCAAAGATGGTCAATACAAAGGGGTGGACCATTTGATATCCTTGGGGGGGGGTCTTGGCAGAATTTGGAAAACACATTCTTAACAAATGTCAATAAAACAATTAGCCAGAGAAGGTTTGACAAAAAGAAAAGGTGAGAGAGTGGGAAAAAATAATGTACAATGGATCGGAAAAAAAGATAATGTACCTCATTATCTTCCACATACCACCTATTATCAAATTGTCCACCCCTGATGTTTTTTGCGCGCAATTAACCGTGCAGTGCATATTAGTTTAAGATGTCAAGTTAGGTAAGGATTTGAAAGGGATAGTCAAGTTTACCACAGTTAAATTTCTTAACTTTATCTTTTGTGTCATCATCCTTGTGTAATTGGTGAAGTTTGTAAGTTGTTCCAAATGTGCATGCACCAGTTGTACTGGAAGAAAACGATGTCTACTTTTCTCTCTAGGGTTTCTGAGTTAATGATTGTATGTTGAAATCTCTCCACGTATCTGGTGTATGGGCAGAATGTAAACATTGGTTGCATGTCATGTATTTCAGTCTTTGTCAAATACTGTTCATGAAAAATCAAAAACCAGTTTGCTGTGTGCTCGTGAAAGATAACATGTTATTCAATGCATAAACTGCCTAGCAGATTGATTGTCTTAAAAATTATCACAGATGTAGAAAAGGAAAAAGAAACTAATCAAACTGATGTAACATATTCACCCTGAATGCCTATTTTATCATTACATTCAGCTGTTTGTTATCACTCTCCATGGGCCAAGGCACACTTGGGGGCAATGACATCACTCTGTGCCAGTCTGTGTATGCCAGTCTGTATGTATGTATGTCCACGTTATTATTTGCTTGTTTTGATAACCATATGGGAGCGAACAGTGACATTATCACTATTTTCTTTCTCATAAACAACACAACTCCGCCTAAGAAGGACATTTTGAATCATCCTCTGAGTTTAAAGCCCAGCTTCCTCCGTTGCCGTTGTTCATCGAATTGAAGAGCCTGCATCCTATTTACTCCAATTGTCATCGTGAGAATAGCCAGTAATATGCTTTTGATCCTTTCCCATGACTTTTGTTTATTTCCCCCTTTTTCCACCTCTTTATTTTTCATAAAGCGACAGCAATGCTCGAGGACGGGTACAACGTCTCAGAGTGGAGGGAAAGCAAGTTACAGACAGAAAAAACATTTCGCAGAAGGCCAAGGAAGCGAGGCCGAATACTGTCACTCATCAAAGAGACGGCTGGTTTTGCGTCGATGCTAAGTATGTCTGCGCTAAGGATCGACCCCATTTCGAAAGATGTCGTTAACGCTATCAGAGAGTGCGTTCATGGACATGGGCTCTTGCTTGATACAGACGAAACTGGAAAGGTCATTCCGAAGGAACCGTATAAGCTGACCGGTCGATTGGCTGACATATATGAGTACGTCCTTAAACCTTGTTTTGATAATTTGAAGAATGTAGATGGGTATGTGTGGACTGGGAGTACTAGCGAGCGATTCGCCATCACAGACCGCAGTGTTGGAACACAACGCTACTTGAACGATGAGATGGATTTGATGATACCAGTTGCCATAGTAACTGAAGCTTCGGATGACAATGCGGGTACAAAGGCTGCTAACGGCAACAAATTTACAGAGAAAACTGCTAGTTGCAGGAGCGGTAACGTTTATGGAGACAGAAGTTATCTTGAGCGCCAAGGTTTGGAGTCATTAGTCAGCGAGCTTGAACGAGTCGGTCATGTCGAGCACCTCCCTGAGAGCAATCAACCGTTAGAGTGGGTCAAGACTACCCTGCCTGGTTACGTTCACATACGCGTACGACAGGACAAGACACAAGCTTTCACTGAAGAATTCTTGAACGAGCTGTGTATCGCCATTCCTTCTGATATGGATGCGGAGCAGACATACTACTATCTCTCGAGATCGAAATTAATGAAGGTGCAAGAACAGTACGTAAGCAAGCGTATGCCTGCAGTCCAAGCAGAAATCGACAAAAACTATGAGAAACATGGAGGCTTTAGAGGCAGAGTGGAGTTAATCCAACAAGGTCCCGTTCAAACCCTGAGTGTCTTTTATACGGCAACATCAAGAGAAGGTATGAAACAAGCGATCGCTACCGGCCAGCTTCGTTGTAGTATTATGACAATTTGAATAGACCCTTTTCATAAGTCTAGCGCCCTCCTGTGGCCACTGTGAATTTGAAGTCAAAGCGAGGCCACTGGGGAAACCCTCCAGCCCCTGCCCAGTGGCCTCCAGCCCCTGCCCAGGGTTTTCCCCAGTGGCCTCGCTTTGACTTCAAATTCACAGTGGCCACAGGAGGGCGCTAGACTTATGAAAAGGGTCAATTATATAGCTTAAATGTCTACAGAAATGTTTTGTTGACCAAAGGTGGCAAGAATTGCCTACAAAATATACGAATGCACATTTAAATATCATTTCAACAATCCTGAGCAAGGTCATTTTAGAAAAATTCAAACTAATCAGACAAGATGATTCTGGGAAAAGTTTGAAAGTTTTTGACCAAAAACAGTAAAAATTGCTCCAAAAGTACAATACTGCACATTCAATAATTATTTGAACAAAACTTACACCTTTATTAGAAACCTTAACTAGAAACCTTTATTTCACATTTCAAAAAATCAGACAGGCGTTAAATATGCTTAATTAAACTTACAAATACAATCATGCAAATGATCTACAATTTAACAAACTAACAATATCCTTTGGATCCTGCATATAAAATTACAAAGCAAATTAGATATTAGAGACTGAAAATAGGAAGAACTACCCCGAAAACACAAATATGCAAATTTCATCACACTTCAAATAAATTTGCGAATATTATCCCAAGAAACCTGCAACCAAGTTTCAGGCAAACGTTTCCAGAGAGCAAGAGTATTTGCCCCCCTCCCTAAAATGGAAATAACTTATCCCCTCAGCACCAATATGCAAATTTCGTCACGATTTGAACAACTCTAAAGTCGCCCAGGAAACCTGTATACCAGATTTCATAGCAAGTAGATCCGTTGTTTGAGAGGAGAAGATTTTCATCAAAAGTGGGAAAGATTGCTCAAAAAACTAACGTCGATCGTCCAAATAAATCCGAACCACAAATTCCAAAGCAATCTGACCAGCAGTTGTACAGAAGAACTCAATTTTGAAGGACAGCAGACTGATGGACGACGGACGGCAATAAACTATCAGCCTATCTAATAAGCTCGGCGTCGCTGACAGCGGAGCCATAAAAATTATTGATATTCGACATTGTTTTGAATTGTAAAGTAGAATTATACAAAATTATTTGAAACGAGCAATATATATATATATATATATATATATATATATATATATATATATATATATATATATATATATATATATATATATATATATATATATATTATATATATATATATATATATATATATATAACCTTACAGGTGGCCCGAATGAAACGACTGTAGAGTTTGAGCAAACCGTTGATGGCGCCTTGGCACTGATCTGCAAAGACTGGCCGTCCATTGCTATGAATTGGATGACACGTGATCGGAAATGGCCAACTAGTGATGTCGTCCGTGCTATTATGGAGGCTGGCTGTCATATTGTACCGAAATCTTATCCAGGGGACGGCGGTGACGACTGTCTGCAGTGGAGACTCTCTTTCTCACTGGCCGAGAGAACCCTGGCTCACACTTTCACAGACAAACAGAGGATATTTTACCTCGTTGTGAAGAAGATTTGGCGAGATCATCTAAAGGCAAGTATTATATTTTTAAGAGTCATTTGTAGCTTCCCCTGCAAATGAAATTATTATTATTATTATTATTATTATTATTATTATTATTATTATTATTATTGTTGTTGTTGTTATTGTTGTCGTTTTTGTTGTTGTTGTTGTTGTTGTTAATTTACGATTCTACATCCTCCTTCGAAGTAGAAAACTATGTGCGACGATCCCCAAAATTCACTGTTATCATTGGATCTCCGGGCCGACGATGGACATTGTATATAACATATTTATAGAGTGCTGTTGATTTTGTAAGATCGGTGTAATGATGTTGACAAGGTCTAAAAGGTTCTGGTAAAATTTTTGATCAACATCCACTCTGTTCCCAGGAACCAAAGGTACTCTCGTCTTACCACATGAAGACGACCATGTTCTGGGTTAGCGAACGAACAGCCACTGACCAATGGAAGGAGTCCAACCTTGGAGACCGATACATGGATTATTTCGATCAGATGATACGGTTCTTGGAGCAAGGGAACGTGCCAAATTTCTTCTTGCCTGAAAACAATATGTTGAGTCACATTTCAAAGAGCGAGATTGAAGAGGCGCTGAAGAAAGTCAGAGAGGTCCGCAGAAAGCCGCTGTTTTACATGAAAGATCTATCCAACGTTTTTATTGTACATCACTAAGGCAGATAAAACGACATACTAAGATGTAGAAGACTTACTTGCTTTTCTCTTAAACAATTACCGTACTGCTTGTAAGCTTGTCCACATACAAGATATTTTTATTTTCCGTTGGCGACAATTTAATGGTTAGCGATATATATAATATAAATATTTCAAATTATAATTTAGAAGGATTGGCACGCACTTCAAATCTCTAAACATGGTAATATTTAGTGGAAAAGATAATTATCAGTCTTCAACAGAGATGCTAAACGTATTGAATAAACTACTTTAGGGTCTCCATTTTTGCTCTCATAGTGTGAAATCTAACTGGTCCAGTGTTAACGAAAATAATGTTCTTGTCTTGAAAGCTTGGCATCCCCATCATACTGACTTTCGGTTATCTTGTCTTTTTTTTTTAATTTTGTGGTCGGCAATGAACTATCTTGAACGGCAGTTATTATAACGCATGAAATAGAATTAGTCGGAATACCCAAACGTCACAAAAGATTACAATTTCCATGGAAACGGATGTGGTGACCCAAACCGTTCACTTATTTTCAAAACGATATTATATTAAAGAATGCATTTGCCAAATTTTATAAATATGACATTATTTTTGATATTACTGTGTCGCACTTCAACGTAAGCAGTTCTTAAAACACTTCATCACTACATCATTAAGAGGAAGACAAAGAAATAAGGAGAGATTATTCTCATACAAATTCATGTCGGAGTTACTGTAGGTCATGGTCGATGACAGTCAAAAAGATACAGAACAGTAGGAAGTTGATTCAGAAGACATTCAGCTCTGATAATAATTTTCGAAAATTCCTCATATTTTTGGTTTGAATTCTACACACTTAATCATAAAACAGGACGAAGTATTTCACCGTCACCTTATTCCTAAGCTTGCTTTCATACATCTTAGTAGTCGTGACGCTCGGTCCTTGCTTATGAGACCGCATTTTAGTATATTTTATAATATTTCATAATCATAATTTCTTATCTAGCTGCAATAATGCTGTTTTTTTCAACAGTATAAGAACCACTTGTCTGTTATAGATGAGATGTGACAATGCCATTACCAAGGGCAATATTTTAAAACTGGACAGGTCAACTTTATCAACCTTTAGGTAGAACGCGCCTCAGGGAGAGACAGTTGGCCCTCAAATTTATACCATTCTTGTCTGATCTACCACTTGTTGGGCTCATTTTAAAGCCCTTGGAAAGAGAAAAACTTTCATTGTCTAAGTTTTTCGAAAATCCAACATTTAATTTTCTCTTATAGAATTAACACAGGAATGACAGCCATTTTGAATTTCAAATATCGAAAATGTTGGGTAATTTGTTACGCTAGTTCCAAACTTTGCACGGTGATGCCCCAACTTTATTGTTGATTTAGTAAGAGAATGGTTGAACTTTTTATTGAGGAAAGTTTGAGCAACGGTTTACGTCTTTCACTTTCGAGGCGTATACTACCTTAATTGGTCTGGTTTTGGTTTTGAAATAGCATTACAGCAGTTTTTTGCGATGAAGTGTACACGCCACGTAAGCGTATTCAATTAATCCTTCGCAACGTAATGATTTTTTACACAGCTGGATAATGATTGACAAGAATCATTTCACGTTATGTTGTAGAAGGAAATAGATCTCACTAGAAGACATGAAAAAATACGTAATCGCGAACAGCGCTGCTGATAACTTTATCTAGTTTTACTGGCATGCAATCCAAATGTCCTACTATTTCCCCAGCAGCAGAGCAGTTACAGACTGCGGGGTATACCACATGATCGAACATAATATTCGCCAGAATACGTCGCACGTTTTGACTTTTTGTTCCGGTTTTTGATGCGTGACAAATAAAATGATTTTAGTCGCTAACGATATAATATGATTTGTTTCATAAAGAAACAACGTAGCTGTTTCAAACCGTTAAATTTAAAAAGAACAAGCGAATTCATTAAATATTTGGAGAATGGACGAATTATGCAGTGGTTTCCTCCACTCGTAATCCCGCGTAATTGCGTATCATAATGGACGTACTTTAAATAAATAAATTAATTAAAATTAATAAAAAGCTTGCCGCTTGTTATTACTGTGAGAATGAGATAAATATAATCTGGTGGAGTGATCTCGAATCAGAGTGTTTGGAAACACAGTCAAGATAAATAACTGACTCCAGGAAAAGCAATTTTAAGACGAAAACGCTGTAAGATTTGAATTAATTGATAAGTTGAGTAGAGAATTGTTTTTATCATTGAAATTTTTCTGATAAATTACTGCCGAGCTTTTGGTCTAGAAGTGTACCACTGGATTATCTGATCATCATTTGCAAAGTTCAGAGGTAACAAACACGTGTCAAAGAAATGTGTTAACAAGAGATATCATTGCAGTTTGGCAATTTAATGGGCCAGGCATTGACAGGTGGGTGAACCTGGGGCGGGGGAGGCAAACGTTTTTCATCATCGGGACGGGTAATCTATTGTCTGACTCAATTGTAAAACTCTATGGACAACTTGAAAGACTCAAGGGGGCGGAAGCTTCTCGGAGTCAAATTCTATTGTTTTTAGGTGCGCCGATGGCGTAGGCAAAATAGCAAACCTGAAGAGTACAGTGGTGAGTAATTAATCGCCGGAGGATAATGCGTGGAGTTTCAGTTTGTATCAGTTTGAGAAGATGAAGAAGAGATTCGTGATTTGGATTGAGGATAGAGTAAACAAGTGAGTGGAGAGGTTTTTCAAATCGTCGCGCGAGAGTAGTTGTTAAGAACTTTCTCTACCCCTTCCAAAGTGTACTTTTGTCCAAAATACGTAGAATAGCACGTTTGCATCCGATACACCTGTTAAAAACCAAGTGAGGCTGAGTTAAGATGGCGTTGCACATAACACTGCGTAGTTTGCTCAAAATGGGCCTAACCTTTTTGCAAAGATTCATTCAATTGTCACTAATTTGTTAGCCCAAGATTTAAATGTTGGTTGGCTTCACCTTTTAACATGAGAAACAGTTGTAAGTTGGTTGACAAAGAAGTGTTAATTTATACTAAGCATGATGGGAACTAATTTGGGATAATTGGATTTTCATATTTTTCAAATTTCTAAAAGTGTTAGGTGCCATATAGCTGAATGTTGCAATATTAAAAATCACTAATAAAAACAAGTGTGTAATTTAAAGGGAAAAGTAGATGAGATAACATTTGTACATTAAATCGGCATTACTTCACCATCCAATTATCCAAACTTAGTGCCAATCGTGTTACTATATTCTTAATCAATGGTTGCATTTTATTTAGTACACCTTGTTCTGAATAACACTTATGGTTACAATTTCTCAAATTGGCTGCTTGGCTGCCCCTTAAGCTTATATAGGATCGGCGTTTACACGCATGACCATATAGTCAGGGGACATGTAGAGAAGTCACGCTATTGCTTTGAGATCAAATATTTAGTCACCTGTCAAGTTCTTGCAGCAATTGACCCCAGATGGGGTTCTAGGTAGGATTTACGGCTATGGATCCACATTTCTTCATATTCGAACAGTTTCTGTATATCCAATAGATAGGGATGTGTTCAAGGTATGCATTATAACCTGTATTGTTACACAGTGTATCGATGACATGGCTATGTTTGAGACTATGTGCTCCAAATTTCTATGAAATTGCCAGCGCTGAATATAGGTGAACAAAATCTGTCATTTTCCTATTAGAAAGGCATCGTTGATCTGATTTAACACCCAATAGGTTGTTCCTTATATTACTTTCGGTTTGATATTGTCGGTCATTTATGTTCAGTCAAATATCATGGTTAATATATAAAGTTTATCGACCTTATTGAGTACTCACGGACAAATTCCCCAATTATTGGGATTAAAACGCCATGATACATTATTTTCAGCCGCTTTAGAAATATTCCAGGGCGTTGATTCGAGAAACGGGAGAAATGGTTGCTACCATAAAAAAACACAAAAAACAATGGAGGTAGGGAATTCTCCGTTCAGCGTGACGTCTCTCCGATCTGACCGACAATTTAAATACGACGTCGTATGTTAATCCATGTATCTTTAATGTAGGGATTTATACAAACCAGGGTTTTGCAATGAAATTTAGCCTGAAAACGAATGTTTTGAATTTACTGCTGCATATACGGTCTATGATCAAATTTAAGTTTGCGTGGTGTAAAAAAATAAAGAGTCCAGAGTTTAATGTTTGCATGATTCAGGCGAATAGTATGCCTGCACGCTTCTTTTCACTGTCAAGAAAATGTTATTCGTTCTGATTATACCCAATTACACTTCTCGGTTTACAGAAACACCATTGAATAAATTTACAAATATTTTGCGGTAAAAGTTGAAGTCAAATTGTTGTCATTTCTCCGTACAGAGAAGATGGAGCTTGGTTTCGTCCGTCTTTAAACATAATTCATAACTTTGTTAAATCTAAAGCAAACTACAAGTACTTCGATAACCCAGGGACCAAACGAGTTTTACATTTATACAAAGGCTCGGAAAATCCTTTAGCTAAGCTTTCCAGCGTGTCTGACTCTGGCTATGTCGTCGATAAAGACAAATAAGGTGACTTCGATGAAAATGGTACGCCTGTATCGAGGTTGTAAACAATTCCCATACTGATGGTGTGGTACACCGGTCTTGTGCGTCATTTGGCATGCGATGTACAGAATACAAGATTTTAAATTCATAATTTATCATACGATTGTGAGCTTGGTTTAGAAACAAAAATCTCCAGGAACTTTAAAAACATCGAGTTTAGTCTTTTTTTCCAAATTGTATGCATGCAAAGATGCTAATCTGATTTTACAATTTCTGGACCACTTGGATCAGTATAATCCTAAAAAAACTGACAGAAGTAAACTCCGGCCATTTTCACATTATGATTGTCTACTTGTCATGAGGACATGTCGTGATTAAGCAACAGCTTTGCGGCTATGTCCCATGAATATCTTACTGCACGTTTTCTTTGTATTATTTACAGGCGAAATCCACAATACCGCTGGATGGCTGTAGAAATGTTTTCAAGGAGGACCACAGAGCTATGGTATCAAATAACTGGTGTAGTTATTTGAAAACTTGTCAATTAATCCACTGAACAAGGAAAATGTTAGCTTTGCTTTTTGCTTTAAAATTTCCTTATACGCAGGATTTGCATTCCACAGCAAAGCAAATATAACGTATACTCTACGACTGTTTTACATATTATTTAATTGACCATCTTTACATCATACCAAATGATTGAAGTGTAGTGATTATAATATTGAAATTAAATATATAACCCAAACGATCGAAAAGGGATATATTAAAGTTCTGTAATTTGTTTGCTTTAACCGTGCTTACAGATGTGGAACGAATCCTTGTTTAGTTAACTTGTTGATGCAAAGCAGTGTACGTCCTGACAATTCACCGGTTAAACCCATTTCAGGGAATGAGCAAAGTTGCACCAATCTTGTCTAAACTCCTGGAAAAGTGTGAAAAATCGGCAAATGACATACCTAGGTGTTTTCTTAGCAAGTTGAATATGCACAGATACGACTAGATAGCTGCACCAGGAATCGAAGACACAATGACCTTTGATCATGGAGCCTAAGGCACTATGCGAGTTAAATTTGCTTTCCCCTCCGATTAACCCTGTAATTTCAAGTTTGTCACTGTCCATAGTTCGTCACTGATACGGTGATATATGAAATCTTACTGATATCTTCAACCTTATTCATTCTTCTATTCCTTTTGTGAATAAAACAAGCTAAGTTGAGGTGTCTGCTGTGATTATTATACGTCGTTTTAAAAATAATCATTCACTGATACTCCGCGATATCCTAGATTTCCATATAGTATTGGAACAATTGAAAAACATTCACAATTGAAAAACGGAGTCGAGAAATCTATATTTATTACACTGAGTTTGCGAACTTTCGCAAGTTTTATTTCGGGTTGCATTAAAACACATCGTCGAATGAAATATCAGTCATCAATCAACTTTGTGTAATGAAATATTTGTACTCTCCTCATACTAAATTCAAGCGTCTATTTGTTAGCTCTGTTTACTCATTTGCTGTGTCAGACTTTCCTTCTGGTAACGGAATCAGTTGTCCGATATATAACGAGGTAAAAGCCTATGCTATGTCGTCGGCTGGCATTCTTATTGAACATTTAATAAAAGGTAACTATTCTGACCAATGAAATAGCGCTATATCAGAAACTGTTTCGACATGTTTCGATTAGATCGATGAGTTTTCCCTTTCAGCGTGCTCAGACAAGAAAGTGTTGGAAACATGCGTATTTGTTGGGACTCTTGTCGGCAGCCTCGCTGAAATGAAGGCCGAAGAAGCGGAGGTTGAAGAGTTTTCGTGTTAGTCCGAACTTGTTGATTAGGTTCTATCGCGGAGTGATTGAGAGTGTCTTGACATTCGCAATCACTGTCTGGTATGGTAATATCACAATGAATGAACGGAAACGACTCAACCGGATCGTCAGTAGCGCCAGCATAATTATTGGTTGTAATCTTCCATCGCTACAAAGTCTTTACGAGACCGTGTTCTCAAAAAGTCTGTATCCATTGTCAATGATCAGTACCATCCTGCACACAATTTGTTTCAACTTATGCGTTCTGGTGAACGTTACCGTTCCATCAAGTCAAGTTCTAATCGGTCCGTAAACAGTTTTTATCCTACAGCAATTCGCATGTTAAATGAATCTAAATCGAGTACTGTGAGAGCTCACACATCTCGTCTCTTATAGTTCCGGCACTTGTACTTCTGAAGTCGGCGCTTTTATTCTAACACGTTTATTTTAATTCTGTTTGTTTTATTTTGTGTATTGCTCTCTTATCCCCTGTTTTTTATCTCACTGTCTGTCCTTTTGTTTTCGCAAAACCAAGATGTATTTCATTGTATGTGCAATAGCGTATATATATGATAATAAAATTATTATTATTATTATTATTATTATTATTATTGTACTTGGGCCTCAGCCCAAGTACATTTGTTTTCATTCCGTGGGAAAAAACTCTGTAAGGTATAACCATTTCTGGCTGAGACCAGGGAGGGCAAAATGTCTTGGCTTCATCTTTCTTGGCATAATAAATGGCGTAATGATGTTAACTGAATGGAAGTGCTGCTCTCAGCCAGCCTTGAATAAGTGAGATGTGAATATTAATGCTTCTCTATCTGAGTTTTTGCCACAAAATCTTCTGAATATAATCAAATGTGCATCGAAATGCAACAATTAATGCACCCTCCGTTTCATAGGCGATGGCACGACCCTTGCTACACCCACTCGACGAGCCAAAGTGGGAGGGGTAATTTCAGTTTGGTCGAACAAGAGGGCTCGAGACCAGAATTTAACATTTAAACTTGAAACATGTTTAATCGCTGACAAGATGTGGACTAGTGTTAATCAAAGTAAAAGTGTAAAAAGGAGAGGTTTTATATCCCGGACACAATGAAAAACATTACGACTGGAAACTGTACCCCCAATTGAGAATAGTAATGCCCACAGCGATGGAGAACACTTATCCTTGAGCTGAGAAAACCAGACCATCATTTCGAAATAGAGCTGCAGATTCGAGAAGCTCGTTCAAAATAGCTAGGTACACCCCATAAAGGGGTGGTTTCGAGTTTTGAGGGCAAATTTCGCCTCCTTCATATAGAAATCGTACGTTTGTTTTTCCAGGAGAACACACCATTTGACACAAAATTTGCATGTAAAGGGGTCGCCAGTAAGCACGTGGTCAAATCTGGCATAAGAAACAATATGAAATGTTGGGTAAAGCCAGTCCAAAATAAACTGATTTGAACTTTTGTGTTTTCTAATTTATACCACTGCAGTAACATTACCTTTTTTTGACAACATCACACAATGTAATACGTTTTGAAACTGAATACTCCGACGTATTCTGTGTCTCCTTTGCTAAAAAATACGGTATGCCGATTACCATGTAAGGAGATGATGACGTCAAGACAGATTTGTAGTGCGTTTGGTCCTGGATGGTGCATGCACGAAGTTTTGTCAAGGTAGCTTGTGTATTTATTTCCTAAATGGGAGAGATTAGGGTCGATCTAAACGAAGGCCGAAGAATGTTATGATACTCTGAGCGAGCTGAACTCTAACGCGAATGGTTGGATAATTTGGAGGATGTCTAGAATGATCTCGTCTCATTAAGATTATTTGGCGGTCAGTATTGAATTTCAACTGCGTCACAAGTTTGCGAAATGAGTATTCCGTCGAACGGTCAACGAACGATATTTTAGAAATCTGGAGACATGGCACATCGCATTTTTATTTAAGTATTTTATATTTTACAAAAGATTTAAGAAGCAATGATTTTGTCGAAAATTCTGAAAAAAATACAGGAAGATTTGATCGCGAACACATTTTCACTTGGGGTCAACTAGCCCTGCGTATGATGCTAGTGTTCCACTACAGCTAATCGCCCCGCTCACCACAGCCCTGCAAAGACCCGTACGTAGGGTCGGTGACTTCAAATCCATTTTGGGACTTGACGTAAAAAGCCAAATTACTGCCGAAATTCAGCGTTCTTGGGCCCAAGTCGTATCCCAGCCTACCTCAGCTACTCGATCGCTTCCAAAAATGACAGTCTTTTATTCACTTCTCGTAAATAACCGTCGATGTCGGCAACTCTCTCGCTAGCCCTGCGTACGATGCTGTGTGTTAGCTGTAGCACATAGCATCGTACGCAGGGCTAGGGGTCAACATTGCAACATGGGGTCGCAGCCATGTTGCCTCAAAACTTATTTCTGACAGTGTCTGCACTCAAAACTCAAAAATGTCGGATATGAACCAGAAAAATCGATGCAATTTTGTCAAACTTCGGCGAAATTTCAGCCTTTAGACAAAATTTCATCTAGGTAAGGTAAATTTACTGAAATTTGATCGACAAATAATCCTGAGCTTGAACGTGACAGCTCGCCTTCTCCGGGAAGTCAAGCATCCAGCTGCCCAATGCACAGTTGTCCATATGGCCAGGTTTATGAGATTGTTTTCAAGCGACGGCGGCAGACTGTACGGGGCTCTGGATATGAACCTACCGCCGGTGTAGCTGTAATAACTGTTGCGTTGTTTTTAGTGCCCACGGACGAAGTCCTGGGGGAGTTATAGGTTTGGTCATGACAGTCCGTCCGTCCGTCCGTTCACGCAGATATCTCAGACATGCCCTGGTCAATTTCTTTCAAACTTTGCACAAGAATAGTACCCAACCCCATACAGATGCACGTCGATTTGTTTCACAATGCGATCGAATTTGGCCGTGTTAGAGGACTTTTTAGTTTACACCTCCATAGACTCCCATGTATAAGGCAGTTCTCCATAGACTCCCATGTATAAGGCCAAGAAAAATAAAAATTTAGTTTCTCATCGTATTCATATTGCCTAAAGGATGCAGTGACACAGTTTTTTGTCCCCACTGATAAAGTCCAGGGGCTTATAGATTGGGTCATATCCGTCTGTGAGTCCATCAGTGAGTCCATCGGTTCACGCAGATATCTCAGACATTTTGACAAAATATCATGTGACCTCAATGACCTTTGACCTCAAATATATATATTTGTCCACAACTCAGTAACCACAAGTGCTACATCCTTCATATTTGGTATGATAAGACACCTTATGACACCACATATTGTACCTCATTAATTATGTGCATATCTAATTTTGAGCGAGCCAATTAGAGCTGGAGGTCTGATTTTTGGTATATAGGAATAACTAGCAATACAATTATTTTGACAAAATGTCACGTGACCTCAATGACCTTTGACCTCAAATATATATATTTGTCCACAACTCAGTAACCACAAGTGCTACATCCTTCATATTTGGTATGATGCGACACCTTATGACACCACATATTGTACCTCATTAATTATGTGCATATCTAATTTTGAGCAAGCCAATAGAGCTGGATGTCCGATTTTTGGTATATAGGGATAACTATAGGGTAGAAATCTAAATATGCCCATCTAAATATAGACATCTACCATCGAGAACAAAAGAAATTTGCTGTAATTTGAATATTTAAGGAGTTTAAGCAATTTCCACTATAAATAAAGAACCCCTGCCTCAAACTCCACAAAAGTTGCTAGACATATTTTGCCGTTGCCATGCCAATGCTTCGTTTAATAACCAGTTAATCAAATGCCTAATTGACAGGAGGAAATTCAAGACCATTTTGAATAGTAGTATATATTGTCCTCAAATTACACTATCACGGCCCAAGTACTCATTGCCTTCAGCAATACTGCCTTGTTATTATTATTATTATTAAGGGACTGGTCAGTTTCTTCGGCCGGGGGTAGGATTCAGGGGGGGGGGGTTGTTGCCCTGCTTTTTACTTGGTGACGGTGGTCACCATGTTCTTGAATTGCCCAATAGGGGATCAGTTTGTTTTTGAATTTCGACATGGGCTCATACTTGCCTAAAATGCATCGTACCAGCCACGAATTTCATCATTCAGTTGCATTTTTCGGCGCATCCTCCTGGCGCATAACTTTAATAATAATAAGACATATTTTTCAGAGCCCCTTGAAAGCGTGAAACTTTAACATATCAGACATATATATCAGAGATATCAATTTTGCTTAAAATGTTTCAGCGCGCCCTTGGGCGCGTTAACATCAAACATATTGTTAAGCATGCCCTTCAGTTGCATGACTCCAATATATCTGATATACATATCAGAGATATTTGGATGTTTATATTTTTAAGCACGCCCTTCGGGCTCAGTACTTTAATATATCAGAGATATATGTAAGAAATATCTTGCTGCTGTACATTGAAAGTCTGTTTTGTAAAGTTTTTGATACTTTTCAGTTTTCTCTAGGAGTATTCAGATGTGGAAAGCAACATGCACCAATATTTTCCTGTCACATTATTTTTTGTTTTACCTTTGTCGCGCGCAGGGGAAGGTCACCCTGTTTTCGAATGTTGGAATGGGGGGGTGGGTGGTCAGTCACTTTTTGACGGTCGCAAAAAATAATCCGACACCCCCTCCCAGGCCGAAGAAACTGACCAGTCCGTAATGAAGTGCTCGATGCAATTAATGTGGAAATCCATGAAACTGCCAGGAAAAGAGAAAGGTCATCGCGGATCCGGAAACTAATAGGTGGCACTGACCGTGGCTAGGTTAGTATCTTTAGCAATATATCGTGCTTCTATAAATCATTTCGAAAGGCTGGCAATATCAATGTAAAATTTAAAAAATGAGCAAAGGTGATCATATTTGGTGAAATTTAATGATTAGAGTAAAATGATTTTAAGCATGTACATTGAATGTATTTTCTCTCTTAAAAGTTGTTGTACTTATATCCACAAATTACTTCAAGTACAAAGTAAGTACTAAGCAATGATATCTTCCACTTACGTTTCATGTATCCTGCAATCTCTAAAAGATTACATGATGCATGAATCTTAGGTAACAGCTGAACACATAAACATATAAAAGAACACATTTGCTTATCGATTTTCTAATTTAATGATCTTCATCAATGAACATATTACATTGAAGTCATTGTATTCAAAAGGCACGCATTCCTTAAATCATATCATGTTAAACATTTGACTTAAAATAAATGAAAATGACTGAATATAAATGCTGTACGGAACTAACTATAACCTACAAGACCTACACGGCACAAGTAAACGTTGTTTTATATCTATGTCATACCCTACTTATGTTTTAAATTGAAATACTTCCAAAAAAAACGCTTTTAAATTAGGATATTCGATTCAAATGAAGATCTATCTAATGCAGAAAATATATGGACGACATTTTTCGCAAAACATTGATGCAAATGACTTTACACATCTTTAAACTGCAATCTAATTTAAGTCAGATGTAGAGTACGGCGACGTCTGTTAAGACCTCTAAGTGGTCCCCGACTTCAAAGTGGTCTCCGTAGTTGTAATTGAACTAATTTTTTACGCAGTCCAGGGATTTTTTCATTCATATATTTGCATAAAATTGTTGAACCAACGTACATAAATTTGATATATGCGCTCACTTTTATTACTTTTTCAAAATTCCGATGTATTTTACCATGCGAATCAGCCAAAACTGCACGTCATATTTTTTCACCTGGTTAGGGTGTCTCATATTAGCATCATGGGAGTTTGCGCTGCACACGGCGGCCATCTTGTTACATGGAGCCATTACCGTTAAGACCTGGCGACCTACCGACCTACCGATCACTGTACGAATCTCCATGGTTAAACCCCATCAGCATATGATCTGAGTGAGTACCACCTCAAACAGTCATATAGTTTCAATCTTGTTTCTCGAAGTTACATTTCATGCGAGTACTGATTGCCCGGCGTTACACGGCCTGGTGGAGGCCGTGTAAGACCTGTACGCAGGGCTAAATGATGGCCCTGCGTTAGCTCTGCATGCAGGGCTGTGTGTTACCGGCGTTATATGGCCTCCCACCACGCTGTATAACGCCGGTAACATACAGCCCTGCCATGCAGAGCTAGCCCTGCATTAGCTCTGCATGGCAGGGCCGGCTGGGCTGTGTGTTACCGGCCACCGTCCCTCCACCCACGGGGAGGTTTACCGGCGTTATACGGCCTCCCACACACATACACTGATCGCATATGGTGGGGGCCGTATAACGCCGGTAACACACAGCCAAGCCATGCAGAGCCAGCCCTGCGTACATGTTCCGGCGTTACATAACGCAGAGGCTCATCATAGAAGTGAGTGAGCTCATATTAAGCTGCTGTACCTCTCTTTGCTAACTTAGATTAGTTTTACCTGTCCGGGTTATTTTTGGGAAAAGTGTTTTAAACACAATTTGTCAGGAATTTCCGTATAGAAATATACTCCAACACCCGAACCTAGCCCACTAAGCCCCAGGGCTGTATTGTGCACGCATAGGAAAGCAAATTTAGCTGCACAGAGTAGCCCAGGGGCCGCAGCCGGCTTTTTTGGTCGTTTTGATTTTTAGCTACTATAGACTGTAGTCGCTATTGGGATGGGTATCCGTCCGTCGTCAGTCTGTATGTATGTATGTGTGTCCGTTTGTGAGGCGTCCGTCCACTCAAATATCTTGAGAACCGCAGTACTTTCTGATTTGATATTTGTTGCATAGATGCAACATATGATTCTGAGAAACTAGTTTAGTTAGTTTTTTGATATTGTTGAAAATATGCAAATTAGCACCAAAAAAGGTGTTTTTGGTAAAATATCTTCTTCTTCATAACCACTGGTCAGACAGCTTTGTTATTTGGTATACAGGTCCCCAGGGATAACCCAACTTAGATTTGTTCAAGTTGTGATGAAATATGCAAATCTGTATTTTTAAGGAATTTTTTCGTCATTTTTGGTCAAAACTTTATTTATCACAGTCTGCTAAAAACTTTATTTCATCAGAACCACTCGTCTGACAGCTTTGATATTTGGTATACAGGTTCCTACAGATGAACTAAATATGATATATTGAATATATAATGAAATCTGCAATTTTGTATTATTGGTGCAATTTTTGCCATTTATGGTCAAAAAATGTGTTTCTCAAAAACTACTCGTCTGATGCCTTTGATATTTAGTATACAGGTTCCTAGGGGTTGTCTTAGTGTGATATATTGAATTGAAATGAAATAAATTCCTCTTTGCTGTGGATTATATCTATTCATTAAGGCACCTTCTTCACACACTCTATTACAGCATCTGTACAACGTGCATGAACACAAAAAGGTTTTAACGACTATAAATAACTGTTCCCATGCAGGACTTGCACATGAATTTGCACATAGTTATAATTGGCAAAAGTGTTGTCTAACAGCTAAATTCAGGCCCTGACACCTTTTGGACACCCCCTAAATATAATGGTACAGTCCGCTAGGTACTTCAGTGGCAGCACACTTGACAAAGCCCCAG
Source organism: Ptychodera flava (assembly GCF_041260155.1). Classification (NCBI taxonomy): domain Eukaryota; kingdom Metazoa; phylum Hemichordata; class Enteropneusta; family Ptychoderidae; genus Ptychodera; species Ptychodera flava. Next base: position 28,684,855 of record NC_091934.1, on the reverse strand, counting down.
AGAATACAGTGTTTTGCCCAGGAATTGTAAAGGTGGGACACAGTGTCCCATGATTGTTAAAATAGGGGGACACTAAGTTACAATGGGGGTCAATGTGTGAGCGAAGAACGCAAAGCAAAGTCAAGTCACCAAGGCAGACAGGTATTGTAAACATGTAGGACTGTTGTTTTCCATAAAAAAAATTGATATCATGAATACATACATTCATTGTAAAATTAAGATTGCTGGGCGTCTCCTATAATGGTTTGTGACAAAGTCATTTTAACTGGTTATATTTACAGTTTTGAATTGTAAAAAAGACATAATCTTGATAAATCAATTTCATGCGCATTTTTCTTTTACGGGGATCCTGCATTACATGTGTTTAACAGAAATAAAGAAGAATGTTTCATTACACTTATGACTCCAGAACTAGAAGTGGTTGAAGACAATAGTTTGATGCACATTGTAACCTGGGTGTTTTATTACTGCTATAAAGTTCTCTTCTTTTTTATAATTGCTCCAATGACTGACCTTTTCCCCCTGAAAATTGCAAAAATATAGTTTGAAAACAAATATGTGGGAAAACTCCTTGATCATTATGATAGCAATAGCACATTGCCATAACGCTGTTTTGACAAGCTAGGTGGTTCTTGTTAAGATCAGCTACAAACGAGCTAGGGGGTCTTGACTATATAACGAATTCAGCGTGACCTCGATCTCTAGGTGGGCTGGCTTGCAGACGATCGGAGAGTTTTATGAGACTCCTTCTGGGGAAATTTAAGGCAAATTACTACTTTTGAAAGTCAGGGATATAGTGTTTCAACAAAATGGGGGGGGGGGGGGGGGGGGGGGTTGATGATATTTTCAGATGAAGTCATGAACTTCCAGTACACCAAATACACGTGCAGTCATTCCGTGTGATGCCATGTGCCCGGGCTAGTATAGTGACTGAAATTTGATTCTCCGTACTTCACTGTATTAGCATATATTTACATGTAAATGTTTCATTTCAAGTTGTTGGTCAATAAAATTTGCTTTGTGAAAAGTTAGTTGTTCTTTTTACAAGCCTTCCGCTTCCGAAATCATTGTGGTTATCGGGATCGTACGTGGCCCGGCATTTGATTTTTGTCCCCAAGGCTGCAGGGCCGAGTGGACGCACATCGCCTTGCTCATACCATGAATCGTAGACTGTAACGGACTAACTGATTTTTCTTTTAGGGAGTGGAGATTTAGCCGAGCGGTTCTCTCTGTGGCCTCTCCGCTAGGCGACTGATGCCGTATGTTGTGGGTTCGAACCCGAATGAAAACTAGCCGTGTTTTCAAAAGTGTTTACATTGTGACGAAAAAATAGACTAAATTTTAAATGTTTCATTTTCTCAATAGAGAAGCAATAACTGTACGGGCTATCAAGTGTGTAATTTAATAGCTAAAAATGTAGTCTGTCTGTGGACGCTGGACTTACAATTCTAGCCCTGATTTTAGTGCATCCCTGTGACCCATGTCCGGTATTTTTGCGGGACATTGTTGCTAATTTTGCGTCAAAAGACGCAAGAACGCACTCTGGGCAAAACACTGGAATAATTAATTTTCAACAATAACAATACTTTTTATACATTACATGGTTTGTGTCAATAAACCAGTCAAGGGATATATCATCATGCTTCAGGGAGTAGAACAACAGACTGACATAGCTACACTACATAACACAAGATTTCTGAAACAATAGCCGAAGGTTTAGCTTACACATCTTTAATTACAGTATATAATGGTTTCTGATGTAACTTCCGTATTAAGGTGTCTTCCGTATTAAAGGGATATAGTCGTCAGAACTGCGCCTGTGCGAGTTTCTTGTTTACAATCAATGTATTTCATGCACGATATCAAGATGCACCTCGATCATCATCATAGCTGCAACATTTAAATTATACAATGATAGATTATGACAGACATGTTTTAACTTTCATCAATCACCATTGTGTCTTGGATACATTGTTGCCATGGGTGGTATGCGTCCCATATGATCTTTGAGCGCAGTTCCGACGACTATATCCCTTGAAGTTAAATGATTATTTTAGCCAAGAAAAAAATGATGTGGATAGACAGTTTTAATTTACATATTTTTCGCAATTGTATTGTAACAAACACCTGAACAACAGGAAATAATGACATTTTTCATCATGTCTTTTTTATTAGATTGCACAATGGGTGGTTAACGTGGTGTCAGTTTATGAAGTAAGGTACAGTTCCAATTGATGATGGATGTCCTGAGCAACAAAGTGAAGATGAAAGAATGTAAAGGAAAATAAGGGCAACTTCATACACTAGCTCTACCAAATTTGTTTAATATTACGATATTGTGAATAAAAGGATCATTGCAGAGTTATTAGTCCCCACGGACACCGTCCGGGGGACTTATAGGTTTGGTCATGTCCGTGCATGCGTCCGTGCGTGCGTGCATGCGTTGTGCGTCCGTGCGTCCGTCCGTTCACGCAGATATCTCAGACATGCCCTGATCAATTTCTTCCAAACTTTGCACAAGGATAGTACCCTACCCCATACATATGCATATCGATTTGTTTCACAGTGCAATCAAATTTGGCCGTGTTAGAGGACTTTGTAGTAGTTTACACCTCCATAGACTCCCATGTATAAGTCAGTTCTCCATAGACTCCAATGTATAAGGCCAAGAAAAATAAAAATTTAGTTTCTCATCGTATTCATATTGCAAAAAGGATGCAGTGATACAGTTTTTAGTCCCCATGGATGAAGTCCAGGGGGCTTATAGATTGGGTCATGTCCGTCCGTTCGTCCATCTGTTCGTCCATCAGTTCACGCAGATATCTCAGATATTTTGACATGTCACGTGACCTCGGTGACCTTTGACCTCAAATATACATATTTGTCCATAACTCAGTAACCACAAGTGCTACACCCTTCATATATGGTATGATGGGACACCTTATGACGCCACATACTCTACCTCATTAATTATGCACATATCTAATTTTGAGCGAGCCAATAGAGCTAGAGGTCTGATTTTTGGTATATAGGGATAACTTGGCAATACAATTTTTTGACAAAATGTCAAGTGACCTTGGTGACCTTTGACCTCAAATATACATATTAGTCCATAACTCGGTAACCACAAGTGGTACACCCTTCATATTTGGTATGATGGGAGACCTTATGATGCCACATATTGTACCTCATTAATTATGCGCATATCTAATTTTGAGCGAGCCAATAGAGCTGGAGGTCTGATTTTTGGTATATGGATAACTATAGGATAGAAGTTTTATGACAAAATGTCATGTGACCTCGATGACCTTTTACCTAAAATATGCGTTTATGTCAATAAATAAGTAACCACAAGTGCTATGTCCTTTATATTTAGTAGGATGAGAGACCTTATGACAACACACGCTTTACCTCATTAATTATGCACACATCTAATTCTGGGCAAGCGAATAGAGCTAGAGGTCTAATTTTTGGCATATAGGGATTAATTAGCAATACAATTTTTTTTCAAAATGTCACGTGACCTCGATGACCTTGATAATACATATATATATATATATATATATATATATATATATATATATATATATATGCATAACTCAGTAACCACAAGTTCTATGCCCTCCAATTTTGATAGGATATTAGACCTTAAGATGTCACATCTTGTACCTCATTTATTATGCACATATGTATTTCATGGCTGGCCAATACAGCTAGAGGTCTGATTTTTTCCCCCGATTTAGAACCATAACTTAGACATGCCTCATGTGTTTCAAATTGGAAACAACAACATAGACCTATGTGCCCGTAGATATCAACATATACACTCCAGTGATACTTCTTAATGACCACATTTCCCTGCCCCATCAAGACTAATACTCCTATTACAAGTGGGGACTATGTCATTGTCAATGACTTGTTTTTTGTGGAATACATAGTGAGACACTGGTAAATCGATAGTGCTTTGATCCTAGTCATGTGATCTGGGTCCCCGGTAAACCTGTTTGTTGATTGAATGATTCATCTTAACGGTGTTTCGGAACCTAAAATGGGGTTCCTTCATCAGTCACTCTCTTGTTAGCTCTCATTTGGTATACCAAAGAGAGCTTATCTTATAAGGTGAATCAGTTCATTTGCATCTCATTTACATGTCATCTGCGTGTATGTATGTACGTATGTCTGTCTGTCTGTCTATCTGTCTGTTAGTACGTCCAGATCAAAAACTCTGCAGCAGCTACTGTCTAAGTATTCGGAATATAGGTGCATCCAGGGGTGGAGATGTGAATTGGTTCAAATGAAAATGTCAGTGTCAAAACTATGCAAATAAGGGGGGAAAAGAAAAATCCTACAAACTGCTAAAACTCAGTAACCGTTGGTCAGATTTGGATGAAACTGGGTATGTTGGTTCCTTTAGGTATTCTAAATTCGGTGTGTACTACTGTGTATGAAATTTTCGTGTTCGTATTTTTGGGGTAATTTTTTTTCAGTTTTAGTCAATAAATCTTCTCCTCTCAAACAACTTGTCCGATTGCTTTGAAAGTTGGTATCCATATTCCTCTGAATGACCTCAGTCAAGTTTGTAAAATTGTAGTAAATATTTTGTATTTGTAATTTTTTGGTAATTTTCTCAATTTTTGGTCATTTTTTTTTCTCCAAAAACTCTGATGCCTTTGATATTACGTATACAGGTTCATAAGGTTAATGAAAATGTGATGTATTCAAATTCTTATGAAATTTGCAATGTTGTACTTTTTGGGCAATTTTTGTCACTTTTGGTCAAAAAAAGTATTTCTCAAAAACTACTCTTTTGATAGCTTGATGTTTGGTATACAGGTTTCTAGGGTTATCATAATATGATACATTGAAATCAGGAGGAAATCTGCATTTTTGTATTTTGGGGCAATTTTTGCCATTTTGGTCAAAAAAATTTTTCTCTCAACGTTCTTGTTGGATTGCTTTGAAACTTAATACTCTTGACCCTAGGGTTGATTTCTTAAATTGTGGTGGAATTTTCATTTTTGTATTTTTTGGCATTTCAGGCAATTCTGTTTTCGGGGGTCAAAAATAATTTTCTTTGAAGTAAATGTTCTGATTGCTTTAAAACTCGTTTTGAATGTATCTAGAGGCAACCTTGGTTGAGTATCTTAAAGTTTTTGGTGAAAGTTGTTTTCCCATGTTCGGTCAAAAATCACTTCCTCTGAAACTTTGAATGCATGTTGCCAGGGGTGACCTTAGTTAAGTATACACACTGTCGCCTTCTACATCAAATCAAACGTGAGCCAAGTGTCATTGATGCTATGTTTTCCATTTTTGATCAAAAAATCTCTTTCTCTAAACACTACTCGTCTCATACCTCTGGCTGATTTGTTCTCAGGGATAATCTTACTGTGATTTTCAAATTATAATTATATTTTCAATTTTGTATTAGCGGTAATGCAGGTTTTTTGACATTTTTGAAATGTGCTATCAAAGGTATCCATCTTCATCAACATGTGTGTCACAAAAAGTTTTCTCTACATAGCACAGCAGGACTCTATTGGCCGTTAGGTAATGTGCTTTCATATTTGTGAAATTTATGCCCTTTATCTCATTTTCCGGTTATTGAGAGTAGTTATTTTACTTTATAGAGAAAAACTGTTCTTGTGCTTCATTAACTCTCCTGTTAAAATTTATGTACAGTCAAATATTTTTTTTCGATAAATAATGCTTAATATCTATTTGTATGTGTGTATAAGATTGAGTTTATAAGTCAGAGTTACTTGTAGGATTATTCTACATTTCTACTGATTTATCAAACATTTTGTATGGTATTGAAAAATATATGACTCCAAATGTCCGTAAAGGTGTCCACAGAAAGTCCGCTTGATTATTTGCTCCTACTGCTTTGTTCAGCTTCTTTTAAGGTAAATAAAATAATGTGATGACTTGAAAAATGTAACATGCCAGCTGTGAAGTATCAGGTATAAAGGACTATAGTACACTTCCTTGGATTTTTGTCAACTTTTAGTTTGTTTTGAATAAGGAATCAGTTTGACTCCAAAAGTGTCCTTTTGACTTCAAAGTGGTCCCCACGAAATTCCAATGATTGTACACTCTGTCTGCTTTATTAAACTTCTTTTTTGTAATTGAAGAAATGTTCTAACTTGAAAAATGCAACATGCGACCTGTGAAGTATCAGGTATTAATATGACTATAGTACACTTCCTTCGATTTTTGTAAACTTTTAGTATTGAATAAAGAAAATCAGTTTGACTCCAAAGGTGTCCTTTTGACTTCAAAGTGGTCCCCGAAGACTTTGGATGATATTAGGCTCTCTGCGCTGTTTTCATCATCGTTTATGTTATTGAAAGAATGTGTTGACTAGAAAAATGTAACATGCGACCCGTGAAGTATCAGGTATTAATAGGACTATAGTACACTTCCTTTGATTTTTGTCAACTTTAAGTATTGAATAAAGAAAATCAGTTTGACTCCAAAAGTGTCCTTTTGACTTCAAAGTGGTCCCCGAGAAATTCGAATGATTGTACACTGTCTTTGCTGAATTCAACATAGTTTATGTTATAGAAAGAATGGGTCGACTTGAAAAATGTAACATGCGACCTGTGAAGTATCAGGTATTAATAGGACTATAGTACACTTCCTTCGATTTTTGTAAACTTTTAGTATTGAATAAAGAAAATCAGTTTGACTCCAAAGGTTGTCCTTTTGACTTCAAAGTGGTCCCCGAAGACTTTGGATGATATTAGGCTCTCTGCGCTGTTTTCATCATCGTTTATGTTATTGAAAGAATGTGTTGACTAGAAAAATGTAACATGCGACCCGTGAAGTATCAGGTATTAATAGGACTATAGTACACTTCCTTTTTTGTCAAACATTTATTATTGAATAAAGAATATCAGTTTGACTCCAAAAGTGTCCTTTTGACTTCAAAGTGGTCCCCGAAAACTTGGGATGATTTTACGCTCTCTCTTTATGTGTTGAACATCGTTTATGTTATTAAAAGAATGTGTTGACTTAAAAATGTTACATGAGACCTGTGAAGTATCGGGTATTAATAGGACTAAAGTACACTTCCTTTTTTGTCAAACATTTAGTATTGAATAAAGAAAATCAATTTGACTCCAAAAGTGTCCTTTTAACTTCAAAGTGGTCCCCGAAAACTTGGGATGATTTTACGCTCTCTCTTCCTGTATTCAACATTGTTTATGTTATTAAAAGAATGTGTTGACTTAAAAATGTAACATGCGACCTGTGAAGTATCAGGTATGAATAGTACACTTCCTTCGATTTTTGTCAACTTTTAGTATTGAATAAAGAAAATCAATTTGACTCCAAAAGTGTCCCTTTGACTTCAAAATGGTCCCGGAGACTTGGGATGATTTAACGCTTTCTCTGCTGTATTCATAATCGTTTATTTTATTGAAAGAATGTGATGACTAAGCAACAATAATCGCTAAGGAATATAATTACTCGTTTTTGCTAAAAAGTATTCCGCTAGCATGAACTGTTTGGATTGTCAGTTTTGTTACCCCACAAAACTAGTACCCCATATACTTGTTTATTCCTGACAATTGTAAACAAAAACATTATTAATTATTCATGAGTAACGGGAACCCCACAAGGAAAATGTGAGTACCCCGGAGGGTATATCTCCACCTTACAGAATTACCCCATATACAGGGACCCCAGGTTCCGTATTTGTGCGTATGTGTGTGTGTGTGTGTGTGTCCCAGACAAGTAGGACAAGGTCAACTGCAAATCTGCATTTGAATAAGGGCTACAGAGTGGTATAATGCACCTGTGTAGAAGGAAACTGTTTTATTCTGAATGGTTACATAAAATGGCTTGTCTTACTCTATCTTATTGGCTATTGGCTAGCGAGAAGGAATTCAATCTGTACATGCATGTGATTGCCTCGTGGATGCATCAGGCTTTCAATGCCATTTTCGTGTTTTCGACTGGTCAAGATGGACCTTGTCAACTTGTCTGATCTGATGACCCAAGAGACTTCCTAGAGTTCCATGGACGGCCATGTAAAAAACAACCAAAGTGGATTTTACACGGGCAAACTGCCCTATAAGAGCAGCCGCTACTACGGAGCGCATAAAATCCACGATGTGTACTTCAACTTATAAAAAAGTACTGGGCGATGATACCACCGGACGGGATTGTACTATCGATGACCCTTGCCAAGGGATAATCAAGTTCTCATGCCAGAAAATATACGTGGTTACACAAAGCAAATGTGCGAGATGGCTTGGACAGAAGGCCAGCACACTGGACATTCTGGCAAGGTAATTTATTCTTTTACTAAAATATTTATACACGAAACGAATTCTGTAAAGTTATAAAATTAAATTCATTGACCAAAAATTTTTGTGTGTGCGGCAGTATCACAGAATTTCTTTCGACTATTCCACAAACGTTACTAAAAGACTGTACTTATTTCCATGATATTTGTCACACATGTCTTGTTTGATAATTTCAGGTGAATGCGGCAACATCTCTATACCATCAGGGATTCGATGAGCAGCTTGTCAAAGAACAAACAGGTCACAGATCAGATGACGGTTTACGCGCCTAAAATGTATGTCTACTGCACAACAAAGCATGTGTCGAACATATATTACTATCACCTCCACCTAGTGTTAAATCAAAGGAATCTGTAAGTAAACCAGTTTCTCAAGTTGCGACAAAACAATGTAACAAAACAGACAGGAATGGTCCAACTTAAGAAGACGCCGAATCTAAAGATGGACAGTCTTCATCAACAAATCATGTCGCTTACATTGAGCATGGTCCAAAGAAAGTTGAAATTGAATTATAATTGTGATGCTATAACATATCGGTTGAACAAATTGTCTTCATTGTATGTAGAATCACTGAGAATCTACGAACTTGTAGTTGTCACTCTACATGCTGTTTTATGCGCTATGCTAAGCAGTACTACCGCCCTGCAGAAATGCATTGAGCACTATACTTTGCCTGCATTGACAAGCAAACCATTTTCGTATATATATATATATATATATATATATATATATATATATATATATATACATATATATATATATATATACATATATATATTATACATATATATAGTATACATATATACATATATATGGAAAACAACATAAGAATAGCCTCTTTTAAGCAAAAATCAAATGTCCAGTAATGAACGCGTGATTTTGCGAATTTTTGTCTTGTTTTTGGTTCCGTTGTTATGCAGCCTTAAAAAGTTTAGTGTTGACAGGTAAATAATAGGGTAGTCGGGTTATCGAAATAGCACAATTTTTTTGTTCGGCCTTATAATTGAATGTTCCATGTTCCTTAGTGTATAGTTTTGCCCCATGATAAGTCATTTTTCAAATGTGAATGCAAAAATTCCCGCCCAGTGTACACAAATGGCCACGTCATCAGTAATCTCCTAGTGTGCGCCCAAGAGCCTATAACTTCCTTCTTAACTTCACCCATAAATTGGTTCAGTGTTTGCTATCAGGAAATATGCTTACTCAGTGGGTGGAGTTAATCGGTACAGTATATTTTTAACAACAACACCTCTGCTCACAGTTTCTCAAAATTCGTCGACTATCCACACCTTAATAGTTGAGGCATTTATAAACATCACGGTACGGTAATTTGCTGCCAGGTGACTCTATGAGAATATATACTATCAACCTGACGTCAGACTCCAAACATTCTCAGCCATGGACCACATAAGTAAGATACTGGTATGTTTGGCGACAATTTACAAGAAGCTTTATCCATAACAAGTGGTAAGTTTCGTTGTTGTGTATCAGGCGAATAGGTGAATTTAAATGGTGCTGTCTTACACGGTAAAGGCAAGAGTATCTTACGGATTGTGTTGTTACTTGTTTTGTTTTAATGTATATGACAGGTTATATAAGTCGTGTTTTAGACTATACGTCATACTTCCGCCTAGAGTATTAGGCCTTGAGCTGGTGCCGAAAATTAAACATGTTATTTCCATATTTGAATATCAAAATTGATATCGTGATTTTGAGCGCACAAAAGAATTACTTTTTCTGTTTAGTCATACAATATTACCTATGGTTGACTATGATCAGTTGGATGTGACCTTCATATCATTTCGGGTAAAGTTCAATTACTGATAATTTTTAACTGAAAATTTACCCAATTTTTAAACTCCAAAATAGCAATGTATTGCGTATTTTTAGGAATAAAACGTGTAATTATTAGCCATTTCAGGGATAGGTCTTGACGAGATCAATGGAAAGGCCGAGGGGATGTTCGATGAAGCGCTAAAAGTGGCTACCATACGAAAGACGAACAATGAAGGTGGGAATTTCCGACCGTAGTGACGTTACAGTGATCGTTCAGCCAATCACAAAATACATTATGCAAACACACCTGTCAAACAAATATGCCTCTTATAGGAGTAAATATATAGACTAAGGATTTTACGATGACTTCAAAATGAAAAATATTTCTGTTGTTCTGAATTTTAGCGGCATAATCTGTGAATGGTCATATACATAGTTGTCTCCGTACGAAAATGTATAATTCAAGAATATTATAGTCAATACGATTACTGAATTAAAATCAGTACGTCCAATGCTTAACAGATCCTGTGAACTGGCCGATAAATATGTTAACAGTCCTAATTTATGTGTGAAGGAAACTGTTTCTTTTACCATTTCTAATAACGATGATTCCATGACAACATTTTCCTGTATAGATTTCTGATCTTTCTGTTGATGCAAATGAGGTACAACCTGTGTGACTAGGTGTGGATGTCAATATGTGCGCACTAATTCGAAATTTCAGAATGTAAACCAGTATAGCTTCATACAGTGTTGCCAATGCCACCAACGCGAACATGTACAACCTTGAGCGGATCAAGTTTTCCTTATTGGAACAACTTAAATACCAAAATTTGAATTCTTTTTCTAAATTATAGAATGCCTGTCACACTTTACGATACTTGTTTCTTTTACACATAATGGACAAAATGTTTTATGTCAGATTTATACAGGTACGAAACCGCGTGAGTATTACTTGGTCAGCGATGTGATCGCATACGACGTAAGTAGTTGATTTAATATACTGTGTGGAATGATCCGCTACATGATCACTCTATAGTTTCCCTGAGTAGACATGTTTCAACTTTGTATATTAGCGAAAAATAGCTGATTCCATACATTTCCAATCTCCACTCATCCTTTATTACATTGGTTACACCAGGGATGTACAGTTACTTGGAACAGCAAAATTCCCATTAGCACCATTAGCACCAAAGGGATACGTTTGCAGACATAAGTCTTTCCCATTGTGTCCAATCTCAAGGTGCTTGCACTGGGCAAACCATGCAATATTAATAGACGTAGTAGATTTGCCGAGATTTGGCCTAAATGTAGCCAATCTACCACGTCAAAATGAGTATGGGGGAAAATTTTAGAATGTCACTAAATAAACGAAAACAAACGATTTGTGGCTTCAAACATGCAGCTTTAGACACCTATGAATCTTTCGTCCTATTATTATCACTCCATGTCGTCGTCATTTGTTTCATTATCATAATCGGGTATTTGCCTTGTGTTATCGTATGACAGATGTCGTATGTTTATCTTCATGTCATAGGAGAGCCGTTTATCTGACACATGGCTATCAAATCTGTCACTTATATGAACAATAGAAGTCATCAATGTCAAACTAACGTTGTGGCTGTTTGCCAATATCAAAGCCAACTTAGGTCGCTGGGAGTCACATTCTGGTGGGCTGTATTTAGACTGGAGCGGCGATATTGCTGAACATTCAGAAATCGGCTTGCCCCCCCCCCCCCCCCTTAGCGAACACGCTGCAGATTTTCTGGTTAGAATTTATACATTGGCAAGCCTTAGCATTATCCGCTAAATTTAGGTCTGCGATTTTTCGTATTATATGGCTTGACAAAAGCAATTCCTTGAAACATACCTTAGTCTTACACCCTAACTAATACTTAACAAAGACCCAAAGGCATATAAAAGGAAATCCCAGCCACTGATTTAAAGAATAATACCAAGGCTTGTCAATCAAAAATTCCAAAGGGAAATTTTGCAATGTTCGAAAAAAGGGAGGAAAACCGGACTTTCCGAAGGTGTAGCAAAACGCTTGTCACGTGACTATTATGCAAAAATGACTGTGTACTGTACTCGGTCGCCTGTCCCCTTAACTAGGCTTTTAGAAAGTATATACTTTATTGGGGTTTCGGATTTTTACAATTGAGAAAACAATGAAAATCTTTAGTGCGTATTTTGTATGTAGCAACGTCAATTGAGAGCTACACTGAAGCAAAACATGGTTAAATGACTGGGCGGCAAATGATGGGACTTTAAACGGATGCTGACAGGAAAATATATAAAGGTGACATGTGAATGAATTAACACGTACTAGGTAACAGTGAAGAATAATTACATTAACACCTTAAATGTGAAAATGCATATGGAAGTACAGCGAAAACTTTTAAAATAAATGGGAGTGCCGGGGAAAACTTTAAATCCCCACGTCTTTCATTAACTTATACATTTAAACACGAAATATAATATTGAAATGTATCTTACCATGTTTAAAATAGTTGATATTTTAGAGGAAACGCTGACGTTTGTCCCATTGCTCATAAATCCGTACTTAACCACATCAACATCTGAACTATAGACCCTTGAACGCTCCTAGCTCTACTGCTGGACTCACTATTTTACGTTTCAGTGATTGTGCCTTTTAAATTTGTCCAAGCCGGCTGCTGAAACAATTAATAATCCTTTGTTCGTTTTACTTTCCCTCATTGTTTTGTTGACAATCAAAAGCAATTGAAAGAGTATTGGACGAGTATTCAATTAAGAGACTTCAATTTTTTCCGAATTTGCAAAGACACTTATAAGATGAGAGCTGACAAATGTAATGTTTAGAAGCATAGTGACATGTAGACGAACACGTGACCAAATATATATGAAAATGCTGTGTGATGACATTTTATTCATGATCTCATGTTGCTACTTTATCGCCCTACAGAGAAGATGGAGTTTGGTTTCCTCAAGTTTGAGTTTACTTTACAAACTAGTAAAATCGAAAGCAAACCTCAAGTACTTCAATAATCCAGAAACCAAACAAGTTCTACGTTTCTATCAACTTTCGGACTATCTAGAGCGGAGCTTTCAGCGTGCCTGACTCTGAGCTATGTGATTGATAAAGAAGAAGTAGAGTTTATAACTGATGAAAAAGGTACTCAGTCATTGAAGTTATAATTGAAGGGAACGACCACAATCAATGAACTGAAGAGAAAGGGTACAGTACAGAAATGTGTGGTCGAGAAGACAACTTTATAAATTCAAGAGTACGACGAAGTGGGTTAAAAATTTTCATTCAATGAAAATCCTACCGATAAATAATGCTTTCGTTACCCCATTTCTGAGGTTATCCAATGAAACAGCTGTGTTTCAGTGATATACATATAGAAAAATAGATAGAGAGACATAGATACACAGATACACAGACACATACATACAACATACATACATACAAACATACATACATACATACATACATACATACATACATACATACATACATACATACATACATACATACATACATACATACATACATACATACATACATACATACATACATACATACATACATACATACATACACACATACATTTATCTAAGTGAATGTGAAGACATACATACATACATACATACATACATACATACATACATACATACATACATACATACATACATACATACATACATACATACATACATACATACATACATACATACATACATACATACAGACAGACAGACAGACAGACAGACAGACAGACAGACGACAGACAGACAGACAGACAGACAGACAGACGACAGATAGATAGGTAGGTAGATAGATAGGTAGATAGATAGATATAGTAGATAGATAGATAGATAGATAGATAGATAGATAGATAGATAGATAGATAGATAGATAGATAGATAGATAGAGACATGGGCTAATCGGATAAGCTGGCACTGGTCGGTAACATATTTCATATTTGTTGGTAGGCCGTCAAAATGCTCTCACTAAGAGGTGCAAAACCAACTTGACGATTTTTCTCTTCCTCTCCGGCCGTTAAACTGTGCTTGTTTCCTACTTGAAATTAAATAGCTTTTTCATTGATATTCGCCATGTAAAAGAACAAAACTTAAGTTTTCGAATTTATTTTAGTGTCGTTAAAAGAGTAATCGGCGATATTATACGTTCACAAATACGACTTTAATTTTCAAATACCATTGCTTCACAATGTTTACAATGAGCATATCACTTAATATATGAGTCACATCGCGTAAAAAAGTCTACTCTTGACAGGAAGATGATGCTACCTTCTGTTAAAGATGCTGACATCTTTCTCTGAATATTTACAGGTGCAATCCCACATATCGCCAGATTGTTGCAGAAATGTTTTCAAGAAGGACAACTGTCATTCAGCGTCGTGGAACTGGTTGAGGGATTAGAAAATTTGTCAATTCACCCCAAAATAGGGAAAATGTTAGCAGAATCTTTATAAGTATTGCTCAACTGCAGTGTTTCGACCCTATAGCAAATCGTTATTTATGTTTTACATACTTTAAATGCTAACTTCACGCCATACTAAAATGTGGAAAGTGTCACGGTTCGACAATGCATTTCAGTATTTTCATAATTTGTCTGTTTGGAGAGTACAAAATTATTACTTTGTGCTCGGGGGTAAGTTTGTCAAGTTGGTATATTAAGCATCTGAGCATGTTGCATGGTTCAATCTGTTTCAGATAAATCTTACAGTTGTACCGTTTTGTTTGAACTCTTGGAGAACTACAATAAATCGGAAAATGACATCATCCGACGTTATCTTAGCACGATGGATCTGTATAGAGAGGAAGACAAAACAACACAGAAATTGGAAAAAACCTTGGAAGCTAGTGAGTTGTTTTGATGAACACCATCAAATCTACACTTCCCGCTGTATTTATTTATTTATTGATATGGTGATATATTGCACTAAATTACTATCTGACACATCATCGTAATTTATTTGGTTGCACTCGGTATTCTATGTGATTACTTACCGAAGTGTCTCCTTCTGGTTTAAATGTTTCATTGTTCTGTTAATCTGCCGTGTCAGGTTTTAAGTTGTTCGATGTTTTATGATGTTTATGTTTGCAATGCCGCCGTCGCGCCCAGCATTTCTGCACGGACTGCACTTTTGATAATATATGCTGACGACAAATTAACTGTATTTGATCGCAACCTCATGTACAATACAATTAAGGTGACATATTGTTATGCAAACTTCAAACTAAATATTTTTAAATTTCACTTGGGGACGTATACGCAAAGAATGCTACAGTGTGGTTTGAAGAGAGCAATAAACACAAACCAGGCCATTGTTTGTGTCTTGATTAGTTTAGGGTTACCACTACGGAGAGTACAAGAGGTCAGTTTCCTCTCTTTTTGCAAAATTCAAAATATTACTAAATTCGATAGCCTTCGATTCAGTCTGAGAAAGACAAGTCCAGAAAAGATTGAAAGACAGAAAAGCAAGACTTTCACTGGCGTTTTTAAATACACGGTCTTTTTTGTGGGGTGAATGAACTATGATATACCGTAACGGTTTTTAACACAAATATCAGTGTACTAAGTCTGTTTATTGCACGAAACTATGTATGAAAAAGAAGTTGAGAAGTTGCGGCTCTGTTGCATATCAGAATATATCACGGTCAACTTATTCAAATACTGTTCAGATCAAAGGCCTTTGGGGTTTTTAAAAGATCACCACTCGGTCATTTCATTTCAAGGAGCGTGATTCTATATGCAAATTGTTGTGACAATTCAAAAGCAATGGGAACTATGTAAGTCCTCAAAAGTGACCTAGATAAAGTAACCGTGGGCTTATAAACAAACCTTTGGTCATTTTATCTAAGAACGTGCTGTCATATGCATATTTCCTGAGTATAATAACCTCAGGTGATCACACGACACACGTTGACTTAAAATTTTAATACATCCTTGACGCAACCGAATTGATGTAAATTTAATTCTGAGGCTTGCAAAAAGAAGATTAATGCTGAGCTCAATCATCATTAAGCTATGCAGTAAGTTCGAGTGGACTTTTTTATTACAAAATAAGACTAATAATTCAAAGTAAGCGTAACAACCCTTTACGGAGTCTTGCAACTAAAACATTAAATTAGAAATGTACGTCCTGCTCCCGGTAGCCGGAATTTTAAACTGTTTACGACTAGTGAATTGGTAACAAAACTATGTGGAATATGTCCTCAGTTACCTCACGACAGTCAGCACAGTGTCACGTGATTGTTGTAACTGGTTCCAACTGGTTACAAATTAATTACTTTTGATATTTTATGAAGGGTTTAGCTTTATGTATATAAGCTATGCTTAGTTATGAATGTGAATACAGGTCAGTATAATAATTAATAATAACTAGCTAACTTGTATATTTGAAGTTCTATATAGATGATGATGAATAGTGTTTTTGCCTCAGGTCCAGTTTGATACCTCATAGCTTACGCTTATTTCAATTTTAGACAATCTGACATTAATGGGCCTCCTTTCATATAGTGACCAGCACCAGTTCTCATTTTTCCAGAAGGGCATTGATACTTGGGATATGATAATGTAGAGCTGTTACTTGAACTTTGTGAAATATTATCACATACCTATGCCGTGTATTGTGTCTGTACTGAGTTCAGTGACATGATTATCATATTGATTTGCATGTCAATAAAGTGATACGCCTTGTTGATTTGCATATGAAAGGAATGATCAGGGCGTCTTTCTTTCATTCTATTGAATATGTGCATATGAAAAAGTGATACGACCTGTTGATTTACATAACAAAGCCTGATACGGCCTGTTGATTTGCATACCGGACTACTTACATGGTGGCGCCCTAATCAAAACAAACCATGGTGCCCATCTGTGATTTTGACTTTGACTACGATATCATGTCCGATCTCCAAAATTGGCAGGGTTTTGAAGCATAGGGAAATGCGGGGTAACTAAATAAAACACATGTGTCTATATCGGATTAACCTGCTAGTAGTGCTACCAATTTGAACAAATTAAAGAGCAGAGCATCACACGGTACGGGCACTGACAGATCCATGACAGACCAGCTGTTCCGTCCGTGCATAAGCACAGAAGCGCAGATGACAAGCAAAAGTGCTATCGGACATGTCGGAGGACCGGCAAATTCAAAAGCACAACTTTCAAAAATATCACGTATTCACGGTAGGCCTAAATGCGTTCCAGAAATAATACCAAACACAACACTAAGTGTACCGTACGGATCGGTAGATATCCTACATGTTTGATGACAGAGTTCAAGCGTTTCTCTGCTCAACCGTAAAATATTGTCAATGAGCCAGCTGATAGATTACGTCAGACGCTAGTATATCAATCCGCCTTAGCAAGATGACGCAAACAAATGTAGTCCATCAAGAAAAACCACAGTAAACGTATCATATTTTAATATACGAGATTTATTCATTCAATAACGTGGGCGTAGGTATATGATAAAGAGGTTATCCCTCGATATCACCTCTTGGTGGGGTCGTATTGCTGCGGGTGCGGTTGTGTGCCGCATCACACGAGTCGAAGACTCATAGTATCAGTAGTATCACTTGGAATGATATCTTAGAAACTAATGGATATTAGTCGTGGAGTAAACTTTTCATTTGCTGTACCTTGCTCGGAATTAAATGTGCACTACTGCATATACACACAATTCTTTACTTCTGCTGAACATATTCATTGAAAGTAGAAATATCATTAATTCTTTCTGCACCCTCAACTCATCAACGGAATTGAGTATTTCTGATGGGTAACAGGACAGTTACCCCCGGGACATTTAGTCCCCGGACATTGCTATCGACATTTACACCCCTGATATTTACCACCGAACACTTAGCACCCGGACACTGACAAAAGATATTTACCACCCGGACAATTACCCCCCCCCCCCCTCTTAAAATTAATTTTAAAGGACATCTGATTCATTATATTTATTTTCAAACAGTTTCAACTTTGTTTTGCCATAGCATAGACACTATCTATGATAAACAGCCTTATGGAGTGTAATTTATTTGACTGAATTAAAAAACAAAAATGGAAAAAGAGATAAATATTATTAGTTGCGTAGTGGTAGGGTCATGGTTAGGTTTAGGGAAAGCCAATAAAATGATTTGTATAGAGGCTTTATTTAAGTCCGTTGACACCATGTAGTTGTCATTTTCATGTCATTTATAGTATTCATTGCCTATGTAATGCATGGATATATGTACTGTGTCAAGTTCAAGATTAACATTTCAACTGACAGTCGCAGAAAACTCCGTGTGGAGTAGTTGTTAGAGTTAGCAACTTTAGCTCAGGCGTCCTGGGTACGAATCCTTTATAGGCATGAGGTAAAATGTAGAATGTATAGTAACACTTGCGAGGCAAAGTAAAAAGTACACATTTTGCACCCAGCTGGATACAGTACTAGAAAAGATAAACACGCAGTCTTCGCGTTTGGCATTCCCATTTGGCATAATTTCGACAAAGAAATATTGTCATTTAATAAGTGTTGGGGCGGGGCGTGAATATCCGGGTGGTAATGGTTGGTGGTAATTAGCCCTGGGGTAAATGTCTGGTGGTATTTGTCCAGAGGGTATCTGCCTGAGTGGTAATTGTCCGAGAACCTTCTGGCGAACGACTGTACCAGCTGTTTCCATCTTTCAGTCAATAATACCGTAAATGACGTGGTTTCAGCGTGCATCAATCAGGTACAGCTGTTCGTTCTAAAGGTGTTCATGCACTGTTGGAGGGGGGCAGCAAAGCGATGAGAAAATTTGAATGTAGTGGTAGGGAAGGACAAAGCCTAAGTTTACTGTTGGTACGGAAGAAATTTCAGTTATTACCGAGGGCAGAAAAATATACGGTAGTGTGTAGAATAAGTAGAGGTAAGGGAAGGATGTTGTTGATACAAAAATCCGACAAGATTAACACATAGCATATAAGACGAATGTCAAAGGTTGACATGGTTGTAAAATACTTAGGAACTGCATAGAAACTACAAGGCGCAGGACTGGTGACTTTGAAAATGACGCTAAGAGAAAAAAATATGGTCCTTCAAAATTCCCACACAAACGATGGCGACCCTCACCATTTTTCATGCGCTAAAATCAGTGACCCCTCCCCTGAATACCTTAGTCCTTATCAGTAATATGCGAAGTTACATACGCGTTTTTTGAGATTTTAATTTTCAGAAAATTTATAACCCTTCATGAAGGCTTGCCCGAAAAATAGCGGCATATCTCAAAACCCCCTCACATCCGTCCACTGATTGACTACACACATGGGGATTGACAAAAAATGGCATCAATGAAGTGTACATCTGATGGGGAGATATTCGTCTCAGCAGGGAACTGTTCAGGCGGGAGTTTGAAATGCTATGGGAGTGTGAAGCGAGCAGTCCATAGATAACGGAGGGCAGTGTACATTAGTTGGGACCATGGAGACCATGTTTTGGCAAATGTTTGTGGTAGGGCAGATACGAACAATTTCACTTCCCCTCAAAATTGGAATGTCAGAATAAAAATGAGTAACATCAGAATATCAGCCTAAGAAACATTTTAGATATACATTATGAATTTAACCTAATTAACAAGTTGGCTGCACCCGATTCACTTCAATAGAGCGATATGTTTGACAACTCGGTAAACATTGTCATGTTTGTGAAGCATAAGCGTCCAAAGTGCGTGTTTAGGCTCCAGCGGCAATATTGAAGAAGTGCTATACTAAGAAGTGATGACGTCAAAGTTGTATGTATACTTATGCAAATAAGGCAAAGGTTACGATCTAAAGCAGGCAATAATTTATGTTGGGGTAAGAGCAAAAATGAGGCTTGGAAAGTTAGGGGGAAATAGTTGAAAGGACCTAATATTTCACACTGTGTATGAAAAAAAGTTGAGCCGTTACTACTCTGTTATATATCAAAATACATCACGGTCAACTTATTCAAATACTCTTCAGATCAAAGGCCTTTGGGGTTTACAAAAGATCACCACTCGGTCGTTTCATTTCATGGAGCGTGATTCTATATGCAAATTGTTGTAACAATTCAAAAGCAATGGGACCTATGTAAGTCCTCAAAATGCGGCTTGTGCCGATATAAAAGTGACCTAGATAAAGTAACCGTGGTCTTAAACAAACCATTGGTCATTTTATCTAAGAACGTGCTGTCATATGCATATTTCGTGAGTATAATAACCTCAGGTGATTACACGACACACGTGGACTTAAAATTTTATACATCCTTGACGCAACCGAACTTGATGTAAATTTAATTCTGAGCCTTGCAAAAAGAAGATTAATGCTGAGCTCAGTCATCATTAAGCTATGCAGTAAGTTCGAGTGGACTTTTTATTACAAAATAAGACTAATAATTCAAAGTAAGCGTAACAACCCTTTACGGAGTCTTGCAACTAAAACGTTTAATTAGAAATATACGTCGTACTCTTGGATAGCTGGAATTTTAAACTGTTTAGTGACTAGTGAAACGGAAACGAAACTATATAGGATATGTCCTCGTTTACCACGCGACAGTCAGCGCAGTGTCACGTGATTGTTGTAACTGGTTCCCAGCTGAGAAGCCACAGACAAAATTGATCGGCCAAGTCCCCAATCAGAAAAAACATTGGAGCCACGTTGTTACAATTTATCTTACTGCGACCACTCCAGACGCTGTAGAGTTCGTGGAGCACTCACGCTCGTACGCTCACTATCATACATCGCAACAAACTATATCGAAGCGAATCAATGAATACAACGCTTAAACTGGACAAAAGACAGCCTTGGAGACAATGCTGTCCACCAGCAGAGCTATCAACCACGGGTATAAAATACGATGGTTAAATCGGGTTCGAACTCACAACGTACGGTACCCAGTCATCCGGCGGAGAAACCACAGACGAAACCGCTCGGCCAAATCCCCAATCTCAAAAAAAGATTGGTTCAATAACCGAGCTACGTTCTTAAAATTTTTCTGACTGCGAGAAATAGAGAAAATAGAGGCTTGGAAAGTTAGGGGAAAATAGTTGAAAAGAAGTGACCTAATAATCATTTACTATTTTGCACATTTCTGGCAATTGTGAGGGAAACAGCTAAACTTTGAACCAGGAATTGATATAAGGCAAAATGAATATTGTGCTCTTCCGATAACATGGTATTCAAAATAAGGTAAGTAGGTCGGCATAAGTTTTTCCCAATTTTTCTTTATTTTTAAAAATGCATTCTTCAGGGGTTCAGGGCGGTCAAATACTGGCCACAACATTTCCATAAAAATGTATCATACATGTAAAGGAAAAAATCATAAAAGACATCCTCGTCCAAGCAAAAATCAGATGCCAAGTAACGAACGCATGATTGTACGGTTTTTATTTCTTATTTTTTACTTCCGTGTTTACGTAGTTCCAACTAGTTTAAGGTCGGTAGGTAAAAAAATAGGGTAGGTCGGGTTATCGGAACAGCAAAATTTTGTGTACGGCCTAATGGCATGAATCACAAGGGCGACAAGCACAATAGACGATGTTCCGCTGATTGCGAGATCTCGCGATACTTTAATACATGCCCGTAGAAACAGGTTTCCAGCTTAGTAATACAAGTCAAACTTTGTATGGAACTAGAAAAAGTGCAGAACTGAGCAAAGATTGAAACTTCATATATTTTATGTAGTGTTTAACGTAATTGGCGACTTGTCCTGTTTTCGCAGGCTGTCCTGTGTTGCGAGAACACGTCCACTGCAAACCACATATTCTCGCGATATCTCGGAATGTCTCGCGCAGTTCGGAACATGGTCTATTGACCTATCAGAGGATAGAAGCGTTTCGGCGGGTTCAGTTGCGAAACCTGTCAAGGAAGCCGAGCTTAAATCGGCGTTTACATGCAGTAGGCTGCGTTTCACACGACACAAAAAGTAAACAATCGGATATTGTGAAAGCGATTTGAACAAGTATTAATTAATGACTCACGTGCCACACACGTTAGCTAATGTTGGGCTCTTTGTCTCTATGTCTGTGTGTCTGTGTCCGTGTATGTGGGTCTGTCTGTTGGCCTGATATTTCAAAAACGTATTCTAAGATCAAAATAAAATCTAGCACATAGATTCAGTGTGCTGATGGCAAGAACTGATTAGTTTTAGGGTATGGCTTGCAAACTTTTCCTCATTTGCATAGTTAATGATTTAAAAGAAAAGAACATATTGAGAACGACGACTGCACACAATTTGATCAGATTTGCTACAAATGTCGATCACAGCAGGACAAATCAGCCGTAAAAGATATCAATGAATTACATGAAAGATAATTGCTAATTTGCATATTACTGAATTCTTCTAGTGAGGAATATATCTGCATTGATTTGATCAAACGTGACGAAACTTGGTCTGTATATTAAAGATACTATGATTTAATTTTTTTGAAAGTAATTTATTATTTCTACATCAGCCAATTCCTAATTTGCATAATGAATGAACTTTACTAATGAGGGATATATATCAGAATTGACAATGACCAAAGTTATGATTTGCATATTTCTAATTAGTTTTCAAAGTTTGGCATACAGCGCTTTAAGGACTTGACGAAAGGCAATTACACTCGCTATGTAAATTGGGTATGTGGTGACAAGAGTCAAAGAAATTCAGTATTTTTTTCCAGCTAATCGCATATTTGAATACTTAATGACCTTTGGAATTAATCTGCGGTGAAAAGTGTTCATAATCTTGATCATAACACTTTCAATGAAGCTGCAAACTTGTGGCAGAAGTTAAAATTGACACACCTCCTGCAATATATATAGTGAACACGTGAACAGTGAGCATTTTCAGTTCATATCTTGTTTTATTTTGAAGTATTTGTTCGTCAGTGCCGCAATTACAAACCTTCCCGTGTTTGTGTACGGTGATTTTGACGTCATCACTTTGTGTCATACTACTTCTTCATCTTTGCCATGCTCGATGCCGCGTGATTGTTGTACAGGTGATCAATTTCAGTGCTATTCATAAATTGCACATTGCCATTCCATGAATCCCAGTTGGCGAAAACGCTTACCAATTTGCTGTGGCCATATTTCGCCAGCCGCCGTCCCTTATGAAAAGTGTGCTTTTGAATGGCCTTCGATAAATTGGGTCTCAAATGTGAAAAGTTAACAATTCATGTTACACATCGGGAGCTTAATTTCTGTAATTGTCGTTTCAGCTTGCGTAGACGAGAGGGCGAGGGAGACCTGTGCATTGGTCGAGAACGTAGTCGGTAACTTCGCTGAAATGACGGCCGAAGAAACCAAAGACGCCCTCGACATGATAATTCGTGACATAATCCTCGATACTCCCGAGGAAATCAGGATGGTAATTGCGGAACGTATAGCTGGCTTTGATGGATTCTTAGGTTTGTCCCTTTTCCGAGAATTAAATAGTGCTCATCTTGATAATAAAACAATATTATAGAACAATATTTATACAAAATTTGGCGAAAATTATCCTGATGACAAAACGTGATAAATAAATAAATTAATACAAGAAATTATTTTGAATGTATTCAGTTTCAAGTTCATATTTGTTTCTACTGTTTGTCTGATTTTGTCAAAAACTCTACATACATCAGTATCGAACATATAGTGCATTCGCTCTTAGACATTGTCGTTGGCTTTGTCAAAAAACGACGAAGGCAATGTTTGAGCTTGGGAGACAGTGCAGAACAAAACATCAAAATTGATATACAGCTTTGATAAAAAAATGCATTTTCAGACTCCCTGGTGAATTTAGCCCTTCATTTATATGGTAATGGTGGCGACGATCTGTATCTTGACGAGCTGAGGTGGGAAAGCTTAAAGTCCGTAAACAATTTCTTCTGGAACTGTGCAGACGCCAGCACTCAATTTGCATCTGCTGCAGGGGACGCTGGGCTAGTCAAGTTTCTACTTAATATCTGCCAACAGCATTGTGAAAATCTTAAAGACCAGGTAAGTCTTAACATGCATCTTTTGTAAAGAGTCAAACTAAAGTTATCAGTTTGTACTGGATTCGACTTTCAAACAGCCCAGTAATTACTACGCAACTGGCTCAATCTGCTGACTCCCCCTTTGTACCCCTATCACTGAAATGCTGAAATTATCGGGCTGAGTGGCGTCGCTCTTACTGTAGCTTCACTTTACATGCCCTTTCACGATGAGTGTCATTTCTGGAGCGACTTGCTCTTCTATTGCCTTCTGACCTATAGAAGACCGTTCTGTTGGATCTGATTAGTGAGTTTTACGGAGGTCTACCGGAAAGTTTGCTGCCACTTTTGGACAAAAGTCGAACGACTGAATTGCAAGAACAAATGGTTCAGGATGAAACAAAAGACAACACAGAGAGCAGCACACAATTCGTGAGTTCAGATTGTAAATTTTGTATTCCACCTCCGGGCATTATTTTCTATGTCATTAGGACCACGTTTTTGAACATGTAAAGGTTAATTTTAAAAAAGTTATCTGTATTTTCGTCAAATAACAATATTCGAACATTATTGAACGCAAAAATGCATTTCGAGAACGTTTGCAAGTATGTAACATCTTTCGAAGAGACGAACTGTCAAAGACTGGTTACATAGATTTGATACCTTAAACCCATTGTGAATTTATAGATACGTAAAGGAAGGGGGCCTGTGGAACGCACTATACATGGACGACAATGCAACTAACCTTTGTATGTGAGGTACTATCTATCCATGTGTAAATGTGAAAGTCTACTTTGGTTTGTGCCAAGTTACAAGTTATCTTTAAAATTGGTTGATATTCTTTATTGTACAGATGATTGGCTGAGGTCCTGTATAGGAAATAATACAATGATTCTCAATTGCAGGACTGTTCGATGTGTTCTACGGAAGCTTCGGAAAACCAGGACCATGTGCACTTTTTAGCGGTCAGTGACCGAGCAGGCATGAAGAGAGGCGGGCGCGTTGCATACAGAATCGACTCCGAATGCTGCGTAGCGCCCTCGACAAGGCAGTCTTTGTAACCGACAAACCGTTAGTGACGGGAAAGCCTTTTGAAATACAAATTGACAAGATAGACCCCGAAAGTACCACAGGATCGCTTGACTTCGGTAAGTCCTATCTTCATATCGAAATACGGTACCGATAATCGATAGTTCAACTGCCTTCTGCAACCGAACG
Source organism: Ptychodera flava (assembly GCF_041260155.1). Taxonomy (NCBI): domain Eukaryota; kingdom Metazoa; phylum Hemichordata; class Enteropneusta; family Ptychoderidae; genus Ptychodera; species Ptychodera flava. Next base: position 28,659,605 of record NC_091934.1, on the reverse strand, counting down.
TTACGATATTCCAACGCAATAAAACGAGCAACAGCTGCGCCCTTGCGACAATTTAATAGATAGGCGCCCCAGACTGTTTATTAAAATACACAGGATTTCAAAAATGGTAGGTACGTATTACGACTATTACGAAATACCGCAAAGGATGCAGAGAACATTGGCGCAGCGTGTCGCCCGCCGCGAAGCGGGGGGTGGTGGGGGGCGATGCGCGCCGCCAATGTCCGAGTACATAATGCTTTGTGGTCAGAAGTAGTGACCCTTTTCGTGCAAGGTCAACAATTTTTCTTTCACTTTATAGCGCAAGCGTGGGACGCTAACCCGGGCGCTCTTCTGCAAATTTCTGGAAAGTGTGTGCACTACGCACGTACATGTTCTGGCAACCGTCCAATTCTTTACTATCAATCACGTGACATGGACAAGCGATCCATTCCGTAAGTGTTAAGGTACAGGCGTTACGGGCAGCTTTTTGTTCTCAATGGTTGATGTATAATAAACATGGTATGAAAACGCCTTGATGCCATCGTTATGAGTAGAAAAAATAAATTTCTCGTAATGACAAGCTTTTAAGGGGACTCAGCACCCAAAACACTAAAATAATTCGTTAACGCACTACACAAGATTAAATATTGGTTGGTTCACATTTTAGCTTCTCTAGAAGTCGTCAATGCTAGATAAAGAAGTTGTCAATTTATGGAAATGTATAAAAATTATCAGATTTCCTAGCTTCTCTTTTCTCCAATTTCAAAATTTCCGAAGAATTTAACTCCACTTTGGCTTGCTCAAATTTACTGAACTTTTCACACTGTGTTTTTGAATGCTATATAACTAACCGACAATTTTCTTTGGCAATGAAGTTTTTACATTTTGAATAAGAGGCATTTAAATTTTTCACATCATGTTTTTAATCACATTTTTGAGTTTCATTCTTTCAACCTATGCCATTTCAGATGAGTGAAGATATACAAAATATAGCTGCAAAGCAGCAATAATCGGGTTTCGAGACATGATGCATAGTGGCAATAAGAAAATAGATACGCAAAAAGAATAGAGGCTAGGGGTAATTTGTGAAATTGAGATCAATGGCAATCGAGGTCACGTGTCATTTCATCAGAAAAACTGTATTCCATAGGTATCCTATATACTAAAAATCAGACCTCTAGCTCTACTGGTTTGCTCAGAATTTGATATGGTGCATATTTTTGAGTTACGGGATGTGGCGTCATAAGGTCTCCCATCATACCAAATATGAAGGGTGCAGCACTTGTGGTTACTGAGTTATAGGCATATATGTATATTTCAGATAAAAAGTCATCGAGTTCACGTGATATATTGTCGAAAAAATTGTATCCTGTTGTTATCGCTTTATTCCGAAAATCAGACGTCAAGCTCCATTGGCTAGCCCAGAGTTAGATATGCAGATATTAATGAGGTAAGAAAGTGGTTGTCATGTGACAATTTGCTAAAAAAAACTTTTCTCCCATGGTTATTCCCATGTGCCAAAAATCAGACCTTTTGCCCATTATTAAGCCAGAATTAGGTAGGCACATAATTAATTAGGTACAGAAAGTGGCTGTTAATATGATATTTTGTTAAAAATCTTTGCTCCCAATTATCCCTACGTACCAAAAATCAGACTGTTAGCTCTATTGGCAAGCCAGAATTAGATATGTGCGGAATAAATGAGTTGCAAGAAAATGCCAAGGTCAAAGGTCAAGTGGCATCCAAAAGATTGTGGTGTGCAAAACGGTCCCCTAATGGCCATTGTCCAATAGACACTGGCATTCTTGGACTCTAACAAAGGTCAGAATAAGCCATTGCCATAGCTTAGCTGCATAAGTATAGAGCAGGTCAAAGGTCACTGAAAAATGTGAAAACAAATTTTAAAAATCTTGTCAAAAGCGGCAGGCCTATGACCTTGATATTTGACGAGAAGGAGCCTATCCCAATGGTCTACAAAACGTAGGACAGAATTTTGATTGATTTCATTTTATGCAAATGAAGTCAATTTTAAAGTTTATTTTCAAAATGGCGCCAGGTCACGTATTTGTTATTGTCATGTGATCAAAAAATTACTTGTGAGGAGTTTTACTGATGTGCCAAATTTGAAGTCTCTAGGTGCAACGGTGTTCGCTTAGACTACTGACAATGTTCTATTTTGTCAGATAGTCATCTTATACACGTGTGAAACGCAGGTACAAGACAAAACAGTCCTTATCTGACAATTTCCTCCCAATGCGCTGTAACCATATTCTTTGTAAGAGCCCTATCGCCACTGTATAGTAGATCACGCTAGGTTTTGATCGAATGGCATCAAAACTAACACTTCCTCGATGTAAAATTATTTCAAAATGTCATGATGATCTTTAAAAGTCGGTAAAAGGTAGGTGACCGTGGAAAATTCACAGATCAGCCATTTTCCACCCGATGTGGTGCTGCAATTAACCGACACTGTTTTTGAATGGATATTTCTCATCAAAGATGAAAAGGAAATACGATATATTTTCAAAAAGGAGAGTATCTAAAGTTAAGTATTGTAACAATATGTTGCTAGAAGGATCAAGGGGTATATATCAGAGGTAGAAAACCACAATTATGGTATTAATGATAAAAATCAATTTTAGTCAAAATCTTGATACTATTTCTGAAATTTAACATTTCACTTGAAACACGAGTACATGGAAAGAACGACTATTTTATTTTTCATTTCCATCCTTATTCTAAAATGTCGTGAGTTGAAAGACTGACACTTAGAATACAATTGAAATCGTGACCAGCTAAATTTAAATGCCCTTTTTTCATTATATAAGAAATTTGTTGCCAAATAAAATAGTTATGTAAATTAGTATATAAAGAACATAATGTCATAATTTCAGAGTAAAGGCAGAATGTAAAACAAACCTTGGAAATCAAATCATAACAATATCTTGTAAGTACAAGAACTCGACCACACGCGAATAATTATTTGTTATCAAGAGATAAAAGAACTGTCATTACGACTATTACAAACTCTTACTGGACTTCAATCAAAATCATAAAAATTAACATTAAAAACCTCTTATTAGAAATGCTCGTTCCTTATATTTCAAGATGGCACCAATACGTTTACATAACCTACATATGTACGTGGTATCAGGCACACGATTTTTATTTATCATCGCTTTACACTCTCACCGTCTCTCACCTTACGGTAGTATCGACAAGGAGAATATATATTTTATATTAATCTAGGTGTCACAGTCTACAAGGACCTTCCTAACGACGCTCATCAAAAGAAGACTGTTGGGAGAGCTCTGGAATATGGTTCTTAAGGCAAGGATGGCGTCCATTTTGGCACAAAATGCTATTTCTTGCCGATGTCAGCACGTTAGTTGTAAACAGCAACAACTTAGTTGGCTTGATGCTTTGCTGGCTTTTATGTAGTAACTTGCTTGTGTTAATGCAGCTGTATGTGTGTGTACGTATGTATGTAGGTACATATAGGTAGGAACGTACGTATGTATACATGTTGGTATTGTCATGTGACATGACAAGGTGGCAGTTTGGTCGTAATCATTCCGGCACGCATACGAGTCAAGACGGTCGTGCTATCCCGCGGTTGCCCGTGTAAGGGCAAGTAATAACGCGCATACAAATGAGTGGTATACCATGTTTAGGCTACTTAATCACGGTGCTTGTACATGATTACAATGTCTAGAAGGTCGATTGTCCACCACAGTCAAACAAACTGGGCTTCTCACCGACTCGGAAGTCAGTATGTTAAAGTCTCAGAGCGTCTTCTCTCAATGTCTGTGTTGAGAAGGACCGTGGTCGAGCAAAGGAGTTGGAAGAAAGGAATGACCCTCTCTAGAACGAGAACTCAAATCGTCTCCAAATCTACGATTTCGTGCCTTTGGAATGCTATAATTAATTAGATAAAGAGGGAAACAAGGTGTCTCCTAAGCTTAGTACAAGTCAACAGGATGACTCAAGCCGTTGTTAAAGCAAGCATTTGCTAAAGGAAGATAACAGTTACTTCAAATATCCGGAAAATAAACGAGAGATTCTAACAATGCATCACATGAAGGGTTATTGTCGGTCAGAGTAATTAGTTCCAGGGACCAGCTCTGGAACTGTTAGTTTTTTGCTCATTTTCTTTCTTTCTTTCTTTCTTTCTTTCTTCTTTCTTTCTTCTTTCTTTCTTTCTTTCTCTCGTATTACTACCATAGAACATGCTATATACAAATTTTACCTTCATTACCCAGAATGCATTGCGACACGCTTATGACGTCATCGCTCAGCTCGGACGGGTTTTACGGGCATTTCTTGTTTGTTTATTTATTTATTTTTATTTTGCATTGCACAAATATCAAATTGCGTTCAGCTATTAATAATTCTAGCTTTCTTTCGCTTTGTTTTTTGTTGCATTTTGATTTTGATTTTTCTCTAAATGCTCGCCGTACGTGGCGCTATACTGTCACGTTGGTTTTCGCCCGAGTGCTCATGGGTTGAATGAGATTAACAATGGCGGCGGATACGAACGCTTCCCTCGCATAGAGAGAGAAAAGTAGGCTTTGCGTAAGTTTACAAGCGCGGCTGGGCACATCGTGTACCTAGGCGAGGTGGGTGTGCTCGAAAACGAAGATCAATGCAAAATTTGGATTCAAAATCGGCTGTTTCGGCGGAGAAACTGCATGCCGTATTTCTGAGGAGCCACCAGCGGGTTTTTTTCTATACCAGTCTGCAGGGCTGTGTTGGGAGGCCGTTTAACGCCGTAACACACATCCCTGCCATGCAGAGCTAGGCATTCATAGTGAACTGTCTGTCACCGCACCGGCATGCGTTGGCTGCACGTAAAAGCAACTCAACTTTCCAAGATCAAACGGTCAGTATCTTGTGAAAACAGCGACATAGCAATGAAAATTGTTTTAGTCAGTGGTAAAAACTCTTAACAGATGAAGTGTTAATTGCTTTTAATCAAATGAAAATACATGTTGCCTCGGTTTTCAAGTTCAACGGCCTAGGTCTGATGTCTCCTCTCGTCTGATATACATTTCCGTGCGTTGTCGCCCCCGTATGTATCTGTTGCGTTTTTACCGTACATGTAGGCATTTGTAATCTGTGTACTGTAATTCCCTGGACTGCCTTGCTTTTAGTTGTATTCTGTTGTTGTATCAGCCCTCACTATAGGTACGTGCTTGCATATTAAAATCCCAAGCACTTTCATTCTGCACCAATCTTCGTCACACATCTCTTTTCTTCTGCTGCTCTGGTCTCTTTAACCTCGCTTTTGCTTGCAAATGCTTTCTAGTTAAAACTAAATTCAAAGTACTAAAATTCTAAACGATCGCCGGACACCTAACGTATCATCTAGGTTCTGCAATTGGCTGAACAAAAATAATCGCAATCATACCAATCCATAATCCAATGACATTAGGTCAGAACCTCACCCATGTGACATAGGAGAAAAAGTGGTAAAATATGGTTTTGGTGATATTGCCCTCTCGCGTGCGCTTTAGCCATATGGAACTGCACAAGAGTCCATCCCTAGGGGTAGAAGTGTCTTAGTCTCAGGACAAGGTTCTTCTTGCTATGGTTTATTTTACTTTTATGTTTGACTATTGCCAGTAAACATTTAGGCCTATACCACCAACCTTTCTTTTCAGCTTTGGTGTCTTTGCTGCCTTTGTCTTATGTTAGCCCATCTTCAACATAACCACATACCATTATCGTCCGTCATTTTTCAACCTGCTCTTGGTCAACAGTCCCAACCGAATATAAACATTGATGTTCCAAAATCTGCTGCAGAGTCTCTTTTTGCGTCGGGTGCTATGATCACTGGCGGAAATTTTCACATTTTCCTTGGCCAGCAACAGTGAATGCTGTAACGAGTCCTTCTTTTATAGTTGTCCATTTGGACATTTAAATATCTTCGGACCAAAGATTCAAATGAAATGATTTGAATTTCTATATAGATTCTTTTTCTATTTAAATTAATGACTCCCCAAAGTTCAATGTGCAAAGTGTGTTATGCTATTTAAATTAAAATAAATGCTCCTAAACTATTCCAGAGTGAGTTGTAAATGTTTAAAAGTTCACTCACTTTTAGTTTGTCGAATGTTTGATTGAATATTTATTAAACAGGTAGGTAGGAAGGTAGTTAGGTAGGTAGGTAGGTAGGTAGGTAGATAGGCATTTCTACCATATTATATAAACAATTACGTAATTCTTTTACAGAGAATCCTATCTTAAGAAAGATTTCAAGCACTATGAAGGCAAATACAACCTCAATTTGGCATTCATATCTGAGGGTGATCGAATTGCAATTTTACAACTTCCTAACAAAACACTTCGCTATTACTACAACGGAAAGGACCAAGGCATGGCTTTCAGGAACATCCCAGAAGGTATGTGTCAAGCTGTTGAATATGTACCATCAGATATCTGCAACACGTCTATAGACTCTGCGTGTGTTTATTGACTCAAGTTTGTTAACATATTTGCAAATATTTTGAAGTCATGCGCTATTATATATTTCCATACTCACTACAGATGTTTACCCATTGATTGCCGTTACCGGCAGATGTCTGCAGATCTCAATCGTCGACATCGTGTCTGAAATGAATGTGCCCAATAAACTTTTGGAACTCCACGAACCACCAGATTTAGAAGCTGAAGGTATTTTTCCCTTTCTTTCCATTTAAAATGAAAGATTAAACGCTGACCTTAGAAAGGCGAAGTTCAATGACAAGCATTATAGAATAACACACCCTTCTAAAAAAACGGTCATATGAAAACTATACAGTGGGGCCCCTAAATTAGCATATATCGTGCAAGTATCAATTATGTACCAATATTTGTAGAACACATTCCGATATCAATTCATAAATTTTTCTTCAATCGGCTAAGGAAAATGCGAGTGATATACTGACTGTGGCACTCCTAGTCGAAGACGAGCGGTGACACTGTCAATTCATCCTTAGTACTTCCGGGCTAAACGAAGAAAAATATGAAGAAATAATTTACTTATCAATGCACAAGCTAAGAATTTTTATTTTAAAAAAAACAAAGGCGGTTTTCCTAGACGATCCGAGCTTTAAACATTTTAACTACTCTCAATTGGAATAATATCACACGCACAGGGTAAATTTTCAATCATTTGAGTCATCGGGGATGAGTGAGGAACATAAACAGCGCTCACGTTCATATCAAAATGCCAGACTTTCGTGGCACAATACTTGACAAGGTCCCACTTTACAAGCCTGGATTAATGAAATTAATTATTCATAGCATTGGCGACAGAGGTTCACTGATTGGTCAATGCTAATATGTTCGACTGAGGCATAACTCAGAATGATGATACAAACAGGGAGATAAAGGAGGAAAAGGTCTATTACACACCGCAGGTAACTTTCCTATTTGCACTGAGGTTGGACCTCAAGTTAGGATACATCACGATGTGTTGTCTCCAAGTTGTGCCTCCTGTACTGCTACTAAGAGATTATAAAGTATATAGCATTTGACAAGGTAGCATTTGACAAGCCAGGTCATTCTTGTCTTTCTGCTCTCCTTTCTTCAGTTGAGTTTGCCAGCTTTTTTCATGAGCGTCTGTTTTCTCTTGCTCATTCTCTCTTGTGTAAACCCCTCCACCACCTGTCAGTGTATTCTGCATTTTAGCTTTCCGCCTTTGTCTTTTTCATCTTGATCTGTTGCTTCTTTCCCGCTCTTCTTTGACTCTTTTGACCTTGTTTTTACTATATTACGTTTTCGTGATCATGCAGATGTCACATTTTGGCGTCTTAGTTACCAGGCTGTGGTCGCCAGAGCTCATTACAACTCTTATTCTCCTTTATAAGGTACCTTAGTCTAGCTATTTACAAATTGCAACAAGGATATTGGTTATCCTCTCCGTAATATTTTCTTTTTCTCTCCATAACATTTGATATCGGAAACTAACATCGCACCGCTCACTGGACTTAGTATTTATTATGATGTTTCTGTGTGTAGGCACTAAAAGGAAAATGACATCTCTGAACTGAGACGCTGTGAGAATGTGCAACAGTTTTTAGCTCACGTGTGTAAACACGTGGGCTAATGTCATAGCGATGTCTGTCTGTCTGTCCGTGTGTGTGTGTGTGTTAGTGTGTGTCTGTCTGTCTGTCTGTCTGTCTGATTACACGATAACTCAAAACACCTTAACGCATTCAAGTCAGAATTGGTACACAGGTACCATATGCTACTTGCAAGAGCTGATTAGATTTTGGTTTTTGTGGCTTGCATATTAATGAAATTATGCAATATCGTTTTTTTCCGTACAATGGTTTCCCTATGGAGACGGTAATGACAATGTAGACATATATCAAGAAATACTGCACAAAATTTCATGAACTTTTAACAGATGACAATCTAAGAACATTATGATGATACGATTAGTATCACGTCAATTATCTTCTCATTTGCATATTTAATGAGCTTTTGTTATTAGTGAGATGACTCTGAAATTCTCGCACCATACTTGATGACACTTGCAACAAATATTGATCTGATATATATCTAACTATCCTTAGAAGCATTAGACAGTGTCAAGTTAATAAATAGCTCATTTGCATATTTTATGAAGGTTTGTAATTAGTCTATAACTCCGATATAACTTCACCAATGTGATGAAATTTTCTGCAGATACTGATCCGACTGATATCTTACTGTAGTGTAAAGCAT